>NC_056439.1:10225505-10518005 GCF_018296145.1 Oncorhynchus tshawytscha | reverse complement strand
GCACATTAATCCTCTGCACATCTATCACTCCAGTGTTTAATTGCTATATTGTAATTATTTCACCACTATGGCCTATTTATTGCCTTTACCTCCCTTATCCTACCTCATTTGCACCTACTGTATATATACTTTTCTATTGTATTATTGTCTGTATGTTTGTTTATTCCATGTGTAACTCTGTGTTGTTGCTTGTGTCGCACTGTTTTGCTTCATCTTGGCCAGGTTGCAGTTGCAAACGAGAACTTGTTCTCAACTGGCCTACCTGGTTAAATAAAGGTGAAATAAAAAACGAATTTAAAAAAATGAGAGAGCGTTTGTGTCCTCTCCAGCTCATTGGTCTGATGGTGGCAGAGGGGAGGATTAGAAACAAAGACAGAGAGAGAGACACAGAGAGAGGGAGAGAGGGACACAGAGAGGCAGAGGGACACAGAGAGAGAGAGGGGGACACAGAGAGGTTGGCAGCGCACTACATAAAGCGAATTGAATTGAAATTGAGAGGGACACAGTGAGAGAGAGACAGAGAGAGACACAGAGAGAGAGACACAGAGAGAGAGACAGACAGAGGGAGAGGGACACAGAGAGAGAGGGACACAGAGAGAGAGAGGGAGACAGAGAGAGAGAGGGACAGACAGACAGAGGGAGAGTGACACAGAGAGAGAGGGACACAGAGAGAGAGAGGGACAGAGAGAGAGGGATACAGAGAGAGAGAGGGACACAGAGAGAGAGAGAGAGAGAGAGAGAGAGAGAGAGGGACAGACAGACAGAGGGAGGGAGAGTGACACAGAGAGAGAGGGACACAGAGAGAGAGAGAGGGACAGACAGAGAGAGGGACACAGAGAGAGAGAGAAAGAGAGAGGGCACAACCAGCCCTGAACTGCAGTAACCCTCACTACTTCACTCTACTGAGAGAACTGTAGAGAGGAAAGAGAAGACACACACCTGCTGCTGTAGGTCAGGGTCTTCTCTTCGATGGGTTTAACCTGCTCTGGCTCAGAGAGAAGTGCTCAGCTCAAATAACGGTTTCCTCTCGTCTCCTCTTTACTCTCTCCTCTCTACGCTGCACCTAAAGAGAGTGTATGTGTATGCGTATGAGTCTGTGTGTTCGCACGTGTGTGAATCCATGTCAAATGCCAATACAGATGTACAATCTTAATTTGAGCCAGTTTGATGACAGCAGGAAAATAACCCCGCAGCAACAGGACATGTGAATTATAATTTCTGGACATATTTGTAGGGGTCGATACATTTTTCGTTAAGGGAAAAGCAAGTCTGACATTCTAAAATCGAAATGACAAACTTTAGAATCCTTTTTAAAACTCAAACATACTAAAAGTTTGCATTTCCTGCTGTTCAGGAAAATTCTCAGTAACAAAAGAGTAATCAAATTAAGATCATACATCTGTGTGTGTGTGTGTGCATACGTGCGTAAGAGCGTGCATGAGTGTGCAAATGTACTGTATTCGAGAGTAGCCTACCTTAATGAGCTTCTGCATGTATCTGAGAAATCCGAGAATATTTGGTGAGAGTGCGAGTGTGGAGCTAATCGGAGCTATAAAAAAATAAAAAAAAATGTTGTGCTTTCTTTGCTATTTAAATCCCCCTGAAACCCAAAAGGATAGAATGACCCATTTTACAGTTCCCCAATTTGCGTCTCACTGCTAAATCTTATGAAACATGGCTGCCCCGGAGCAGTGTGGATTAGACAGAAGATTAAGTACAAGTGAAGAGAAGAGGGGTAAACATTGTGTAGTTTGTACACACGGAAAAACATGTGTGTGCTCGCACACATGCTGAAACACACACACACTGTGTACAGACATATTCAAATAAACTGCTCACGTACAGTGGGTAAAAAAGTATTTAGTCAGCCACCAATTGTGCAAAATCCTTCAATGTGATTTTCGGGATTTTTTTTCTTCTCATTTTGTCTGTCATAGTTGAAGTGTACCTATGATGAAAATTATAGGCCTCTCTCATCTTTTTAAGTGGGAGAACTTGCACAATTGGTGGCTGACTAAATACTTTTTTGCCCCACTGTATGTTCTCTCACAAAAAATATCCAATATTTACAGCAGCAGGTGTGTGTGTCTTCTCTCTCCTCTCTACAGTTCTCTCAGTACAGTGAAGGGGTGAGGGTTACTCCAGTGTGAGGGTTGCAGGTTTTGGGCTATGATATTTGTGCATCTAACTTCCTCACTCATTATTATTCGCGATTCATTCAGGATGATCCGTAATCACGGTAGCATCCACATGAACGTGGAAGTGTTTAGAAACATATTCTATTCTTATGTACATCAAAAGTGACTCCAAAATGACACAATCAATTATTTACCATTCATTTCTATTGGTCACAAAATAATCTGAAACACAACCAAAACAAACTGAAAATGCATCCAAAATGTTTGTAGAGTCACGAGCTTGATGTAATAATTGTGTGCCATGAATATGGGCCCAAATACTACACCTTTGACGACTTAAATACACATGGGTGAATTTGTCCGTGTATTTTTGGTCCCTTAAAACGGGCGAGACAACGTACCAAAAGTGCTGCATTTATTAAACGGTTCACCCAATACGGATGAAAATACATTCAAATGAAAGATGACAGTCTGGACTTTTACAGCAGGGTCATTGTATCATTTAAAATCCCAAAAAGCTGGAGTTCAGAGCCAAAACAACAACAACGCTGTCACTGCCCTAATACTTTTGGAGCTCGCTGTATGTTTTATTGCCACGGTGAAAAGTGTTGTTTTACAGGTTCACTTTAGGCTGAGCTAGTTTCAGCATTGCAAGAGGGCTTGCACACACACACACACACACACACACACACACACACACACACACACACACACACACACACACACACACACACAGTGTCATTCCCAAACCCTCTGGCTGACACCTCTCTTGGCTCATCTGTGGGTGTGTCCTAAAATGCCACCGTATTCTCTACATAGTGCACAGCTTTTGACCAGAGGCTTATGGGCCTTGGTCAAAATTAGAGTACTATATGTGGAATAGTATGTGGTTTGGGACGGGCCATGTGTCAGAGCAGCTTTTACCCTGGCCCTGGTGTTGAATGTAGCACGGCTGTGTGAGCGTGCCACTGCGAAGAGGTGCGGAGAAGAAGGACGTGACTGAGAACATTACTGGGATGTTAGTTATTTACACACACACACACACACACACACAGACACACACACACACACATAAACACACCACAACCACCACCCCAGATAATGAAAATGTGTCAAATACCACTTTTTTACAAACACAGACACACATGGACACACAAACACACACACACTTACCTGGCTGGTTGGGGTAATTCCTTTACCGTCACGTTAACAGTTGTCTCGCTTACAATCAGCTCTATTTTCTAAAGGAGTGACGACTTCAGCGCAACCTCAGCTAATGACACTGTTTAATGAGCAACGAACAACAAGCGGTGAGGAAATATCCCACACGAGGCGACAAATCGCTGACTTGTGAAAAACAACAGCAGGGGAGCCAACCAATGAGGCGTCTCTGTGTATTGGGTTCAGCCTTAACCTCGGTGTGTGTCCCAAATGGCGTCCTACTCATATAGTGCGCTACTTTTCACCAGAGCCCTATGGGCCCGGGTCAAAAGTGGTGCACTCTAAAGGAAAGAGGGTGCCGTGTAGGACGCAGCCCTTAGTTTAGCAGAGCTGCCTGGCCCTTTGTAGCTGGTTTGTGTTTTCCACTGTCAGCCTTTGTCCTGTTCCAGAATCTCTCACAGAAATGTGACTGGCGTTGTTGTGTCTACCGCTCCCATCCCTATGCTCTGCTCCCCTCCCTCTATCCATCTCTCTTGTTCTCTCCTCCTTCCCTCTCTCTCACCCCTCTGCTCCACTCTCTCTGCCTCCCTCCCTCCAAACACTGTTCTGTTTAGATCCACTAATATGCCATGGACATTGCATGCAGCTAAAAAGGTTGGATGAAAAAGAGAGAGAGAGAGAGTACTAAATTGCTGCCTGCCATAAAATGAGGGACAGTGCACATGCCCTCCACGGCATTGTTGTTGTTATTGCTCAATGTATGGTTATTTTGACCTTTGATTATCGTTGTTAGTGTTGCCCCGTTGACAGTCTTGATTATTATTTTAACTATGTTCATATCGTAAATGTATCACTTAATCTCCTAAGTACGCTTTGGCAACATGTACATTGTTACGTCATGTCAATAAGGCAGATTGAAATTAATTGAGAGCGAGGAGAGACAGAGCGTAAGACACAGAGGGTAAGACACAGAGGGTAAGGCACAGAGAATAAGACACAGAGAGTAAGACACAGAGGGTAAGGCACAGAGAATAAGACAGAGAGTAAGACACAGAGGGTAAGGCACAGAGAATAAGACAGAGAGTAAGACACAGAGGGTAAGGCACAGAGAATAAGACAGAGAGTAAGACACAGAGGGTAAGGCACAGAGAATAAGACAGAGATTAAGACACAGAGGGTAAGGCACAGAGAATAAGACAGAGAGTAAGACACAGAGAGTAAGAGAGGTGTGTAGATGTTTGTCTTTACTTGGTGATTCCCCTTAGGCTTCATTCTAGCTGGGGAGATAATAAGTGAGAATTAACACACACTCTTCAGTCTCGAGGAGCGAAAGAATCCCAGCATGCCATCTGTCTCTCCATCTCGCTGTCTCGCTCTCCCTCCCTCTCCCCTCTCTCTCTCTCTCTCTCCCTCCCTCTCCCTCCCTCCCTTTTCCTCTCCCTATACTCTCTGTCTTCTCTCCTATTTCTCTTCATTAACCCTTAATGCTGGTACTATGTCATGTCAAGAGACATGATCCAGCATAGTCAACGAACACCCCCCCCCCTCACTTCTTCTAGTTTCAGCTACCTCAAATCGCCCTATCCCATCTTTTCATTATGACACAGTGGACCTCTGGCCCGAGCACAGCACAACAAATAAAACGATCCGTGTAAAACAAATTGTTGAAGTTAAATCCACAAAAAGCACCGTTCAATCACTCCATCTCCTGCCAAGAAGAATTAACTCTTGGTTGCAGAGCTCCTGAAACAATGAGTCCTCTCTAGCCTAAAGAGAAAGAGAAGCGGCTTGGATCCAAAGCAATTGTCCGGTGCTACTGCTTGTCAAGGGCAACATCTAGTTTGCAAATGGCCTCGCCTCCAGTGAGGGTAAAGATAGAGATGATTGTGTTCAGCTGTGTCTCACAGATGTAGCCAACGGGGGTGAGCGCCATGTGCCAACTGGGCCTGCAGCGTCTGCCAGCGTCGTCATCGCGTGCCCTTGCCAGCCAACAACCAAAGCAAATTAACATTGGAATTAGTCCGAGTCAATGACGTGCTGTCACTAAATTCCAGCCCCGGCCACGACGTTTCCATCCAATGTCACCATTCCCACATTGAGATTTGACGCAGTCAGGGGTAAACAGTCTTGAGTAGGCATGACATCGTATGGATATGATAAGCTGAACAAGCAGACGTCGTGTAGAAATCAGAGCGAGAGAGGAACCTCGCAGTTCTTATGTTGTTGTCGGTGTTGCTATTTGTGGCCTTATTTTGATTTGTTAATCATGCACGATTCATATTCCCTTTAACATATGCACCTCTGCAGGGGCAGAGTGGGACCTGAAATAGGCCAGGTTTTTCCCTGACATACCAGCCCTTTTTTTTTCTTTTTTTTTTTTAACCAATTTCCCTTTGTACTCAGAGGAATGTTCTACCGTCGTGATGACGTGACTGTTGTAGGGGAAGAAGAATCAGAAGAACTTAGTACCAGGAGGACCATGCATCACCACCAACATCAATCCAACACCTCCTACATGATGTCATCCTCGCCATGAGGGATGGTCACGGGTATTAGAATATTTGAATATCCAAACGGACATACATGTCCGTAATCAGACATACATGTCCGTAATCAGACATACATGTCCGTAATCGATTATTTGTGAAAGTATTCATTTTGGAGAAGAAAAAAAAAAGATAGGCCTATTTGAATGAAAAGGCTTTGTCTACAATTAAATGGTCTATGTGACATTGCTACATTTTTGTAAAACAACAGTTTTAGGAGTTATCATCCCTTACTGGAAAACGTATTGACAACACGTGGAGCATGTACTGACTACTGAGATCCACAGACACAAACAGCGGAGGCAGCCCTAGGTGTTGATCCACTCATACCTCATCAGGCATACTGGACCTGCATCAAACCACAGCGGTTGACAAATCAACGCCATCATCACCTCTCCAACAACCAACACTTGGCTTCAGTACCAAGCGGCTCTGGCACTGAACCTAACTGTGCTCCTTAGCAAACTGTCATGGCAAATGGCCTAGTCAACAGGACCTCTCAATGAGCAGCTAGGCAATATCTCCTGGCTAGGGGCCGTATGTATGAACTGATCCTAGATCTGCACTCTGACTTTGAGACGCTTTGTTAATACGGGCCCAGGTCTTTATGGCGAACGAGACTTGATCTCAATGGGACTAACGTTCATAAATAAAGTGTATGAAACCAAATACAAACTATGGGCCCTGGTCAAAAGTAGTGTATTTATATAGGGAATAGTGTGCCATTTTGGATGCATGCATTTTCAGCGTGGAGCACAGATGTCCATAAAGCCCTAGATCCGTGTCCGTCAACACAACAGTTGCATTACAGTGACACAACGACATTGACCTTGTCATTACGCCCAACGAGACAGAGATCAACAGCCAGGGATAATGATGACTAAGACCATTCCCAGAGCTACACTAAGCCACCACCCACCCACACACGAGGTCTGAGTCAATGTCAATAGACTCTCCATTGCATTCACCCAGAGGGCTCTCCATTGCATTCATCAAGGACACTCAAGTAGGGCCATTTCCATAATCAAAGCTCCATTGCCTATACTGTATTTTCCCTCAGTGAGTGAATTAACCTGGCTTCCCCATGGTCGTTTACTGTACAGAACTTTTAACATCTAGACAGTAACTTGTATTTTCAGGAAGCTATATGTGGTTCATCCGGGAATCAAACCCACAACCATGGGGTTCGTTCAGCAAGGGTACAACTTCCGATGACAAACCTTTCTGAAATGTAGGATAGCGAATCATGTCAGCAGTAGTGGTGCTGACAGAGATGGTCGCCTCGCTTAGGAAAGTCCTTAGGAAACTATGCAGTAATTAGTTTTTTTAATATATTACATTGTTAGCCCAGAAAATCTTAAGTGTTATTGCATACAGCCAGGAAATAACTATTGGATATAAGAGTGACGTCAACTTACCAACATTACAACCATGAATAGGTCTTTCCCGAAGCGGATCCTTTGTTCGGACCTCCACCCTGGACATGGGATCTTATCCCAGAGGCCGACCCAAAACAACGTCGTTGCCGCAGGAGAGGCAGAAGGAGCGGCCTCCTGATCAGACTTAGAAGGCGAGTACACCACCCGCCGTTTCCGAGCATATTAGTCGCCAATGTCCAGTCTCTAGACTACAAGGTGGACGAAATTAGGGCACGAGTTGCCTTCCAGAGAGACATCAGCGATTGTAACATACTCGGTTTCACGGAAACATGACTCACTCGGAATATGTTGTCAGAGTCGGTACAGCTACCTGGTTTCTTCACGCGTTGCGCCGACAGAAACAAACATCTCTCTGGTAAGAAGAAGGGGCGAGGGTGTATGCCTCATGATTAACGACACATGGTGTAACAATAACAACATACAGGAACTCAAGTCCTTTTGTTCACCTGACCTAGAATTCCTTACAATCAAATAATGACTGCATTATCTCCCAAGAGAATTCTCTTCGATTATAGTCACAGCATTGTATGTCACCCCCCAAGCAGATACCCCCCGATGGCCTGGAAAGAACTTCACTGGACTCTATGTAAACTGGAAACCATATATCCTGAGGCTGCATTTATTGTAGCTGGTGATTTTAACAAAGGTAATTTGAGAACAAGGCTACCTATATTCTACCAGCACATTGACTGTTGTACCCGCTCGAGCAAAACACTGCACCCACTGCCACTCTAACTTCCACGATGCATACAAGGCCCCACCCCACCCTCCCTTCGGCAAATCTGACCACGACTCCATCTTGCTCGTACTGTCCTATAGGCAGAAACTCAAACAGGATGTAACAGTGACTAGAACCATTCAACGCTGTTCTGACCAATCGGAATCCATGCTTCAAGATTGTTTTGTTCACGTGGACTGGAAAATGTTACGGGAGCCTTAGACAATAACATTGATTTAAACACTGACTCGTGAGTGAGTTTTTTAGGAAGTGCATTAGAGATGTTGTACACACTGTGACTATTAAAACCTACCCCAACCAGAAACTGTGGATAGACAGCGGCAATCCTGCAAAACTGAAAGCGCGAACCACCGCATTCAATCATGGAAAGAAGTCAGGAATATGGCCGAATATAAACCGTGTAGTTATTCCCTCAGCAAGGCAATCAAACAAGCGAAAGAGTCGCAAGTCAAGGAGTCGCAATTCAAAGGCCCAGACACAAGACGTACAGTGGGGAGAACAAGTATTTGACACACATCCAATTTAGCAGGTTTTCCTACTTACAAAGCATGTAGAGGTATGTAATTTTTACCATAGGTACACTTCAACTGTGAGAGACGGAATCTAAAACAAAAATCCAGAAAATCACATTGTATGATTTTTAAGTAATTCATTTGCATTTTATTGCATGACATAAGTATTTGATACATCAGAAAAGCAGAACTTAATATTTGGTACAGAAACCTTTGCTTGCAATTACAGAGATCTTACGTTTCATGTAGTTCCTGACCAGGTTTGCAGACACTGCCGCAGGGATTTTGGCCCACTCCATACAGACCTTCTCCAGATCCTTCAGGTTTCGGGGCTGTCGTTGGGCTATACGGACTTTCAGCTCCCTCCAAAGATTTTCTATTGGGTTCAGGTCTGGAGACTGGCTAGGCCACTCCAGGACCTTGAGATGCTTCTTACGGAGCCACTCCTTAGTTGCCCTGGCTGTGTGTTTCGGGTTGTTGTCATGCTGGAAGACCCAGCCACGACCCATCTTCAATGCTCTTACTGAGTGAAGGAGGTTGTTGGCCAAGATCTCGCGATACATGGCCCCATCCATCCTCCCCTCAATACGGTGCAGTCGTCCTGTCCCCAATGCAGAAAAGCATCCCCAAAGAATGATGTTTCCACCTCCATGCTTCACGGTTGGGATGGTGTTCTTGGGGTGTACTCATCCGTCTTCTTCCTCCAAACACGGCGAGTGGAGTTTAGACCAAAAAGCTCTATTTTTGTCAAATCAGACCACATGACCTTCTCCTATTACTCCTCTGGATCATCCAGATGGTCAGTGGCAAACTTTAGTCGGGCCTGGACATGCGCTGGCTTGAGCGGGGGGACCTTGCGTGCGCTGCAGGATTTTAAGCCATGACAGTGTAGTGTGTTACTAATGGTTTTCTTTGAGACTGTGATCCCAGCTCTCTTCAGGTCATTGACCAGGTCCTGCCGTGTAGTTCTGGTCTGATCCCTCACCTACCTCATGATCATTGATGCCCCACGAGGTGAGATCTTGCATGGAGCCCCAGACCGAGGGTGATTGACCGTCATCTTGAACTTCTTCCATTTTCTAATAATTGCGCCAACTGTTGTTGCCTTCTCACCAAGCTGCTTGCCTATTGTCCTGTAGCCCATCCCAGCCTTGTGCAGGTCTACAATTTTATCCCTGATGTCCTTACACAGGTCCCTGGTCTTGGCCATTGTGGAGAGGTTGGAGTCTGTTTGATTGAGTGCGTGGACAGGTGTCTTTTATACAGGTAACGAGTTCAAACAGGTGCAGTTAATACAGGTAATGAATGGAGAACAGGAGGGCTTCTTAAAGAAACACTAACAGGTCTGTGAGAGCCGGAATTCCTACTGGTTGGTAGGTGATCAAATACTTATGTCATGCAATAAAATGCTAATTAATTACTTAAAAATCATACAATGTGATTTTCTGGATTTTTGTTTTTGATTCCGTCTCTCACAGTTGAAGTGTACCTATGATTAAAATTACAGACCTCTACATGCTTTGTAAGTAGGAAAACCTGCAAAATCGGCAGTGTATCAAATACTTGTTCTCCCCACTGTATGTGGCAGGGTCTACAGGAAATTACGGACTACAAAAAGAAAACCAGCCACGTCACGGACACCGACGTCTTGCTTCCAGACAAGCTAAAGACCTTCTTTGCCCGCTTTGAAGATAATACAGTGCCACCGACGCGGCCTGCTACCAAGACCTGCGGGACACCCTCTCCTTCTCCGTGGCCGACGTGAGTTCTTACATTTAAATGTGTTGACCCTCGCAAGGCTGCTGGCCCAGATGGCATTCCTAGCCGCGTCCTCAGAGCATTCGCAGACCAGCTGGCTGTTGTGTTTACATATTCAATCGCTCCCTATCCCATTATGCTGCCCCCACATGCTTAAAGAGGGCCGCCATTGTTCCTGTACAAAAGGCGGCAAAGATAACCTTAATAGATGACTATTGCCCCGTAGCACTCACTTTCTGTCATCATGAAGTGCTTTGAGAGACTAGTCAAGGATCATATCACTTCCACCTTACCTGCCACCCTAGACCCACTTCAGTTTGCATACCGCCCCAACAAGTCCACAAACGATGCAATAGTCATCTCACTGCAAAATGCGCTATCCCATCTGGACAAGCGGAATACCTATGTAAGAATGCTGTTCATTAACTACAGCTCAGCATTCAACACCATAGTACCCTCCAAGCTCATCATTAAGTTTAAAGCTCTGGGTCTCAACCCTGCCCTGTGCAATTGGGTCCTGGACTTTCTGATGGGCCGCCCCCAGGTGGTGAAGGTATGAAACAACATCTCTATTTCGCTGATCCTCAACACTGGGGCCCCACAAGGGTGCGTGCTCAGCCCCCTCCTGCACTCCCTGTTCACCCATGACTGCGTGGCCATGCACACCTCAATCATCAATTTTGCAGATGACACAACGAGACAGTCTACAGGGAGGAGGTAAGGGCACTCGGAGTGTGGTGTAAGGAAAATAACCTCTCACTCAACGTTAACAAAACAAAGGAGATAATCGTGGACTTCAGGAAACAGCAGGGGGAGCACCCCCATATCCACATCGACAGGACAGCAGTGGAGAAGGTGGAAAGTTTTAAGTTCCTCAGCATACACATCACGGACAAACTGAAATGGTACACGCACACAGACAGTGTGGTGAAGAAGGCGCAACAGCGCCGCTTCAACCTCAAGAGGCTGAAGAAATGTGGATTGTCACTGAAAACCCTCACAAACTTTTACAGATGCACAATCGAGAGCATCCTGTCAAGCTGTATCACGGCAACTGCAGTGCCCACAACCGCAATGCCCTCCAGAGGGTGGTGCGATCTGCCCAACGCATCACCGAGGACAAACTACCTGCCCTCCAGGACACCTACAGCACCCGATGTCACAGGAAGGCCAAAAAGATCATCAAGGACAACAACCACCCGAGCCACTGCCTGTTCACCCTGCTACCATCCAGAAGGCGAGATCATTACAGGTGCATCAAAGCTGGGACCGAGCTGGGATCCCAAGGCCATCAGACTGTTAAACAGCCATCACTAACATAGAGAGGCTGCTGCCAACATACAGACCCAAATCACTGGCCACTTTAATAAATTGATTTAATAAAGGCCCTTTAAATAATGTCAATTAATAATGTTTACATATTCTAAATTACTGATCTCATATGTATATACTGTATTTCATACCATCTATTGCATCTTGCCAATGCCGTACATACGGCCATCACTCATCCATATATTTATATGTACACATTCTTATTCCATCCCTTTACATTTGTGTGTATAAGGTAGTTGTTGTGAATTTGTTAGATTACTTGTTAGATATTACTACACTGTCGGAACTAGATGCACAAGCATTTCGCTACACTCACATTAACATCTGTTAACCATGTGTTTATGAGAAATAACATTTGATTTGATAATCTCAATAGCAGCAGGAAACATCTGTAACATCTGACATTCGTTCCATATTTGCTTACTGAATGTGGTTCCTGGTGTTGCCAGTGCCACAGTCAAACCCACTGAGCTTTTGGGACCATGCAGTTACAGTGGCAGAACTATATAAATATTAGATCTACAAATATACACTTTGTATACAGTTGAAGTGGGAAGTTTACATACACTTAGGTTGGAGTCATTAAAACTAGTTTTTCAACCACTACACAAATTTCTTGTTAAACTATAGTTTTGGCAAGATGGTTAAGACATCTACTTTGTGCATGACACAAGTAATTGTTCGAACAATTGTTTACAGACAGATTAATTCACTGTATCACAATTACAGTGGGTCAGAAGTTTACATACCCTATGTTGACGGTGCCTTTAAACAGCTTGGAAAATTCCACAAAATGATGTCATCAATTTAGAAGCTTCTGATAGGCTAATTGACATAATTTATGTCCATTGGAGGTGTACCTGTGGATGTATTTCAAGGCCTACCTTCAAACTCAATGCCTCTTTGCATGGGAAAATCAAAAGAAAATAGCCAAGACCTCAGAATTTTTTTTTGTAGACCTCCACCACAAGTCTGCTTCATCCTTGGGAGCAATTTCCAAAAGATCTGACGAAGACCGTGTAGCCGATACGTAAGCTTATTAAAGATCAGTGATACTATCAAGAGCAGTGTGCAGTTTCCTTTTTCCTTCATCTTGTTCAGCTCTTACCATGCACCTGCAAAAAAGATTGCTCAGATGTGTGAGTGCCTTTTGAATGTCAAACGCCTGAAGGTACCACGTTCATCTGTACAAACAATAGTACACAAGTACAAACACCATGGGACCACAGAGCCATCATACCGCTCAGGAAGGAGACGCGTTCTGTCTCCTAGAGATGAACGTACTTTGGTGCAAAAAGTGCAAATCAATCCCAGAACAACAGAAAAGGACATTGTGAAGATGCTGGAGGAAACAGGTACAAAAGTATCTAAATCCACAGTAAAACGAGTCCTATATCGACATAACCTGAAAGGCCACTCAGCAAGGGAGAAGCCACTGCTCCAAAACTTCCATAAATAAGCCAGACTACAGTAAGCAAATGTACATGGGGATAAAGATCATACTTTTTGGAGAAATGTCCTCTGGTCTGATGAAACAAAAATAGAACTGTTTGGCCATTACGACCATCGTTATGTTTGGAGGAAAAAGGGGGAGGCTTGCAAGCCGAAGAAAACCATCCCATGATGCACGGGGGTGGCAGCATCATGTTGTGGGGGTGCTTTGCTGCAGGAAGGACTGGTGCACTTCACAAAATAGATGGCATCATGAGGTAGGAAAATTACATGGAAACATTGAAGCAACATCTCAAGACATCAGTAAGGATGTAAAAGCTTGGTCGATCTTCCAAATGAACAATGACCCCAAGCATACTTCCAAAGTTGTGGCAAAATGACTTAAGGACAACACATTCAAGGTATTGGAGTGGCCATCACAAAGCCCTGATCTCAATCCTATAGAAAATGTGTGGGCAGAATTGAAAAAGTGTTTGCGAGCAAGGAGGCCTTACAAACCTGACTCAATTACACCATCTCTGTCAGGAGGAATGGGCCAAAATTCACCCAACTTATTGTGGGAAGCTTGTGGAAGGTTACCCAAAACATTTGACCCAAGTTAAACTATTTTAAAAGGCAATGCTGCCAAATAACTAATTGAGTGTATGTACATTTCTGACCCACTGAGAATGTGATGAAAGAAATAAAAGCTGAAATAAATCATTCTCTCTACTATCATTCTGACATTTCACATTCTTAAAATAAAGTGGTGATCCTAACTGACCTAAGACAGGGACCTTTTACTAGGATTAAATGTCAGGAATTGTGAAAAAAACTATTTTAAATGTATTTGGCTGATGTGTATGTAAACCTCCGACTTCAACTGTATGTGGTCCATGCAGGAATCAAACTCACAACCCTGGTGACGCCAGAAACATAGATCAACCCACTAAGCAATTGGGACCATGTAGTTACACAACAGACGTTGATTGGGAGGCATCATGGCAGTACATGCTGTTCTGTTCTGTCAGGGTCATGTTGACATACAGGGATTAACTTCCCTAGAGTACTACTACTACTACTACTACTCTGTTTCCTGCTGCTATTGAGATTAACTCCACTACTACTCTGTTGCTGCTGCCCTCAATCGTAATACCCTGATACCATGCCGTTACTACTGTGATAAGCACACAGGGACGTAGTAGAAACAAGGTCAGACGCATGTGTCTGTTTGTTTCGATTTCTCTCCCTCCTGTGCATTTGGTTCGATCAGAAAACAAAGGTGTGAATGACTCATCAAGGACAAATTAATTTAGCCTAGTCAGTTAGTGTATGAATTAAGAAGCTAGCCTACCAATTGTCGTGGTCCAGTTTTTCGCAAAGGAGTCCTGTCCTGGAATGGATATGAAATGTCACATTCAGATTGGGTTGCTAGCCTATGAGTGGCGTATATAGGCTTCATTCCACAAACATCTGGGTCCTGAGTGGTGAGTGCTGCACTTGGCGTCCCACAGAGCAATGAGTTGCTTAGGGAGACAGCTTCAATACAGTTAGATGACAGGAAGTCTCTCCAGCCAAATCTGGGATAATGTTAAAACAGCTCTGCGTGTTGGGACTGGGAGACGCCACAGAAACCTCATCGCGGCCTCATATAGTGGGCTTTATTGGAGCTCCCATGAAGGGGTTTCTGATAGCTCTTAACTTCCCATGGCCAGATATGCTTTCTCATTGTGCCAAACCAAAACCTACACTTTTGATGAGTTAGGGGAAGTTCGATTTTAGGGGAAAATTAGCTAGGATATATGAATAAAAAGCAGCTAAGAATATATAGTGACTTACAGTGAGACTGTTCAATAATACTCAATGTACTCAGATTTAGGTAAATATACAAGAGTATTTGCAGAGAGGGTTGAGGCAAATGTCAGATAGAGCACACTTTTGAAATATTGAAGGTGTGCTTACATAGATTAAATGTGCATTAAGGATTCTGTAACATTCAGAGAAAAGCCAGTCTAAAAATGTCCCTATCACTTCTCATTACAGGAGCTAATATGCTACCTCTGCATTGGCCCAGATTCACAGGAGCAGGAGTGTGTGCTTGTGCATGTGTCATATGTGTGTGTACAGTACCAGTCAAAAGTTGACTCACCTACTCATTCCAGGGTTTTTCTTTATTTTGACTGTTTTCTACATTGTAGAATACTAGTGAACAGAAAACTATTAAATAACACATGTGTAATCATGTAGTAACCAAAAAAAGTGTTAAACAGATCAAAACATATTTTATATTTGAGATTCTTGATGACAGTTTTGCACACTCTTGGCATTCTCTCAACCAGCTTCATGAGGTAGACCCTGTAATGCATTTAAATGAACAGGTGTGCCTTGTTAAAAGTTAATTTGTGGAATTTATTTCCTTCTTAACGCGTTTGAGCCAATCAAGTTGTGTTGTGACAAGGTAGTGGTCGTATACAGAAGATAGCCCTATTTGGTAAAAGATCAAGTCCAAATTATAGCAAGAACTTATAGCAAAGAGAAACAGTCCATCATTACTTTAAGAAATTAAGGTCAGTCATTCTGGAACATTTCACAAGAACTGTGAAAGTTTCTTCAAGTGCGGTCGCAAAAACCATCAAGCGCTATTATGATGACACTGGCTCTCATGAGGACCGCCATAGGAATGGAAGACCCAGAGTTACCTCTGCTTCAGAGGATAAGTTCATTAGAGGTACTAGCCTCAGATTGCAGTCCAAATAAAACAGACACATCTCAACATCAACTGTTCAGAGGAGACTGTGTGAATCAGGCCTTCATGGTTGAAATGCCTACAAAGAAACCACTATTAAAGGAAACCAATAAGAAGAAGAAGGCTTGGACCAAGAAACACGAGCAATGTGGAAATATGTCCTTTGGTCTGATGAGTTCAAATTTGCGATTTTTGGTTCCAACCGCCAGGATTTTGAATGAATTTATTTGGAAATTATGGTGGAAAATAAGTATTTGGTCACCTACAAACAAGCAAGATTTCTGGCTTTCACAGACCTGTAACTTCTTCTTTAAGAGGCTCCTCTGTCCTACACTCGTTACCTGTATTAATGGCACCTGTTCGAACTTGTTATCAATATAAAAGACACCTGTCCACAACCTCAAACAGTCACACTCCAAACTCCACTATGGCCAAGACCAAAGAGCTGTCAAAGGACACCAGAAACAAAATTGTAGACCTGCACCAGGCTGGGAAGACTGAATCTGCAATAGGTAAGCAGCTTGGTTTGAAGAAATCAACTGTGGGAGCAATTATTAGGAAATGGAAGACATACAAGACCACTGATAATCTCCCTCGATCTGGGGCTCCACGCAAGATCTCACCCCGTGGGGTCAAAATGATCACAAGAACGGTGAGCAAAAATCCCAGAACCACACGGGGGGACCTAGTGAATGACCTGCAGAGAGCTGGGACCAAAGTAACAAAGCCTACCATCAGTAACACACTACGCCGCCAGGGACTCAAATCCTGCAGTGCCAGATGTGTCCCCCTGCTTAAGCCAGTACATGTCCAGGCCCGTCTGAAGTTTGCTAGAGACCATTTGGATGATCCAGAAGAAGATTGGGAGAATGTCATATGGTCAGATGAAACCAAAATATAACTTTTTTGGTAAAAACTCAACTCGTCGTGTTTGGAGGACAAAGAATGCTGAGTTGCATCCAAAGAACACCATACCTACTGTGAAGCATGGGGGTGGAAACATCATGCTTTGGGGCTGTTTTTCTGCAAAGGGACCAGGACAACTGATCCATGTAAAGGAAAGAATGAATGGGGCCAGATTTTGAGTGAAAACCTCCTTCCATCAGCAAGGGCATTGAAGATGAAACGTGGCTGGGTCTTTCAGCATGACAATAATCCCAAACACACCCCCCGGGCAACAAAGGAGTGGCTTCGTAAGAAGCATTTCAAGGTCCTGGAGTGGCCTAGCCAGTCTCCAGATCTCAACCCCATAGAAAATCTTTGGAGGGAGTTGAAAGTCCGTGTTGCCCAGCAACAGCCCCAAAACATCACTGCTCTAGAGGAGATCTGCATGGAGGAATGGGCCAAAATACCAGCAACAGTGTGTGAAAACCTTGTGAAGACTTACAGAAAACGTTTGACCTCTGTCATTGCCAACAAAGGGTATATAACAAAGCATTGAGATAAACTTTTGTTATTGACCAAATACTTATTTTCCACCATAATTTGCAAATAAATTCATTAAAAATCCTACAATGTGATTTTCTGGATTTTTTTTCTCATTTTGTCTGTCATAATTGAAGTGTACCTATGATGAAAATTACAGGCCTCTCTCATCTTTTTAAGTGGGAGAACTTGCACAATTGGTGGCTGACTAAATACTTTTTTGCCCCACTGTATGTGTTGGAGCTTGCGTGCGGACAGGTGTGACGCACGCACACGTGTGTACCCATCCATACGTATGCTTGTGTGTGTGAGAGTGCCATGTTAGAGGAATCTCTAAAGTAGCAGTAGCAGTTGGGGCTCAACCTTTCATATTGCTGCTCACCAGAGCACACACACACACACACCATCGCACAGCCAGAGAGGCTGATCAAAGTAGATACGGGAACGTGTGTGAAGCCTAAGCGCAGCCTTGTAGCTTCCCCGGCATACACATGCATGTATACATACATAACCACACACACACAAACATACACACATGTACACACACTCGCACACACATATGTGCCCTTTCACTTTCTCTCTCTTTCTCTCTTTAAAGCACCCTCACTCTCTCTCTCTCTCTTACACATGTGTACACACAAACTCGCACATATCTTGCAAGTTCAAAGTAAAAACAATGCGGAGGCTTGTAGCCCACATGAGAGCCCTATACGAAGAAGGCTGATTCTGTAGCCAGAGAGAGAGAGAAACCAGGTATGAAACTGATAGCTCTCGAGATCATAATGACATTTGTTTGCTCTGATGACATCCGCCGAGCTTCTCCTGGACATGATCTAAGTGCAATTTCAGCGAAACACGTGCCTCGAATTAGTTGAAATTACAACGTGTCAATTTCCTGCCTGTGTCCTGCTGCATGAGTCAACGACTAGCCTATTAGATGATAACGTCTTTCACAGGCGTTTCTCTCAACTCAACACAACCCCACCCACTTACCTCCTCAGGTAGCTCCAGTGAAGACAGACTTAAACTTCAAAGACCAAAGTAACAGACTTAATCAAAGTTGTGCCTCCATACAGTGTGACACTTGTATTAGCTAGCCTGGAGCAGGAAGATCCCTCCATACACTGTTGCAGATTAGTCATATGGCGAACATAAGGTGTTTTTGGGGTCCCTCGCAGCTAACCACTAGCATGATATTCCTTATGAATCATTCCTGAAGTAAGCATCTATATACAGCCTTTATAAAGGGTTTATGAAGGTTGAAGTCAGCTATGTAGCCTTATAAAGGGTTTATGAAGGCTGAAGTCAGCTGTGTAGCCTTATAAAGGGTTTATGAAGGCTGAAGTCAGCTTTGCAGCCTTATAAAGGGTTTATGAAGGCTGAAGTCAGCTATGCAGCCTTATAAAGGGTTTATGAAGCAGTCATTTTGCCTTACAGGTTGTACTTCATTTAAAATAGGCCCTCCTCGTGTATGGCTGACTGTGCAGCCACACAGTGAAAGGTGTAGGGTCCGTCCCAAATGACCTACACAGTGCATTATTGTGGGTCAGATGTAGTTCCCGAAAAAAGGGAATAGGGTGCCATTTTAGGACACACACATGGAGTAATGTAAAAACCTGCCAGGCCTCTCCCTTTAAAGAACTATTAAAGAGAAATCCATTTTATTGCTTTCCTGTAACAGACAATATGCCATAAAGATTTCCCTTTTACCACGTCACTCATTACAGAATAAAAAGGACCAAGGCACGACGATGGGAGAATCAAATTGCTTTCCGTATTCGTAATTACTTTTTTTTTTCACCACAAATTGATCAAGTTTGAACCAATAACAAAAACAGATGACTGGCGACAAGTAATTCTATCCGGGCAACGCAAAATTGTCTCTAGACTGGATAGGTTGCTTCCCAAATGGCTTACTATTCCCTACATACAGTAGTGCACTACTTTTGACGAGGGCATTATATAGAGAATAGGGTGCCATTGGAGACGCATCATAAACTTCGCTCAAAATATGATGTTGAGTCCAGATAGGAGAATTGGATGGTGGAGATGCTTGAGGAGTTTTATAGCTTGTTGTTTTATTTCAAAGACAAGCTCATGTACACAGACCGACACTGAAGTCCCTCTGAACATCAAATAAATGTTTTAATCAGTGCTAGAAATACACTAGTCATATCTCAGGCTTTTGTTGTCTACATAGACAACACACATCCTAATTGACTCTAATGTAACTATGTGAGAGTCAACTAAGTCTAATTGATTCTTATGTGATTATGTGAGAGTCAACTAAGTCTAATTGATTCTTATGTGACTATGTGAGAGTCAACTAAGTTTTGGCTCCTGCAATGCACTACTTTCCTGGACACACTAACACATGTCCTCACCTATTGTAATTATTCACTTTGAAACACAACAAAGGCAGCACCAGACCCTCAGACGCCCCTCAGTCTCTTTGAAGTAAACTCAGCAAGGCCAAACTAGCAATTCCACACACACACACACACATGCAAGCCCACACCCGCACACCCGCGCACCCACACTGAGCACACTCAAATTGAACCATCCCCTTCTAAGAACATGGGGGCAATTCTCACAGAGCTTGAAGCCAGCCACCCATCCGCCCCTTTGGGAAAATGTTGTTGGGTTTCTCAAATGAGGGGAAATCTGTAAAGCGCACATGCTGTCTCTCCTCGCATGGCCCTTCGTCTCAGCGGCAGAGGCAGACGATTCATGATTCATATTCTGAAGACAGGAGGGGAGCATAAAAAGGCTCCATTACTTACAGCTGTACTGACATCCTCTTGGCTGGCCTTGCAGGGATTAAAGGGGCAATCTGGGATATTCCCGATATTGCGCTTCCCAAATGGAAAACTATTTTAAGGTTGTAAATGTATTTGAGAAGAGATACTGTTTATACATAGATTTCTGGAAAGCCTACATAAAAATCAGGCGGAATGAGCACGGCCGTTACTCATCCAAGTAAATGAAGAACATTTAGTGGTTAAATCGTATTAACAAGATGAGAGAAAAATAGAATTACTGTTGGGTTTTTAAATTCTAAACCAAGAGCATGAAATTACATATGGCAAGCTGTGTTCTGAGGATTGGATTTTGGACAAGATCTCGGGTTTTCTGTCTTTTGGTAATAGAATGATATGGTCTGACAAGCAAATGTGCTGTCATTCAGTCAGGGTGTGACAAACGTCATGACACTTCAACAGCATCACAAGCAAATTGGTATTATTGTGTCATAATAAGCTACATACACAAGATAAACGCTATGTTTTTACAGATAAGAATCCATTCAACTGCTGTTCCCACTACATCCTGTAGCCCTTGCCTTTTTGGTGCATGTGTGTGTGAGTGTATAAGAGTCCTGCATTGGGTCGGGTACCCAATCAGCTGGCGGGTGCAATGAAAATCTTCCTTCAACCCGTGGGTCAGTTTGCGGTTCAGAACAATTATAATGCGGGTCGGATTTTTTTTTAATTAAGATGATTGCAAAATTAAAGCATGTTCATTTCTTCTCTTCTCTCTGCTGCACTGCATGCAGCTGTAGGCAGCCCACTCACTGTTGCATTGGGTTGCCTAGCAGTAAACAAACACGCAGTGCCCGTGCCTCTGCCCCATAGTCCCTCATGATGTGACATTCACTGCATCCATATGGGTGGTACTGGGGAACGGATGTAAAAATCTCCAAAAATCAAATTAGCCCTAAGGTTGCCTTGTTAAATCTTGTTAATTCTCTTAATTAAATATGACTGAATGTCTGATCCAACATACTTTGGTGATATAGTTATCAACCTACGGCATATCCTTTAAAAATAAATATGTTTTTGTTCACACTACTGATCCTCATTTAGACTTGTTTTAAGGATATTACATCAAAGTTGGATCAGCCTGTAGTGTGGTTTTCCACTTTAATTTTGAGTGTGACTCCAAATCCAGACCTCCATGGGTTGATAAATTTGATTTCCATTGATCATTTTTGTGTGATTTTGTTGTCAGCACATTCAACTATGTAAAGAAAAAAAGTATTTAATAAGAATATTTCATTCATTCAGATCTAGGATGTGTTATTTTAGTGTTCCCTTGATTTTTTTGAGCAGTGTATGTTGAAGAGGGTGAGGCTTAAGCTGCAACCCTGTCTCACCCCACGGCCCTGTGTGAAGAAATGTGTGTCTGCTGTTAACAATAATTCAGAGGGTTTTCCCAAGGTTGCTGTTGACACATATCCCATGGTAGTTATTGGGGTCAAATTTGTCTCCACTTTTGTGGATTGGGGTTATCAGTCCTTGGTTCCAAATATTGGGGAAGATGCCAGAGATAAGGATGATGTTAAAGAGTTTAAGTATAGCCAACTGGAATTTGTTGTCTGTATATTTTATCATTTCATTGAGGATACCATCAACACCACAGGCCTTTTTGGGTTGGAGGGGTTTTATTTTGTCCTGTAGTTCATTCAAGGTAATTGGATAATCCATTGGGTTTTGGTAGTCTTTAATAGTTGATTCAAAGATTTTTATTTGATCATCTATATGTTTTTGATGTTTGTTCTTTGTTATAGAGCCAAAAAGATTGGAGAAGTGGTTTACCCATACATCTCCATTTTGAATAGATACTTCTTTGTGTTGTTGTTTGTTTAGTGTTTTCCAATTTTCCCAGATGTGGTTAGAGTTTAGGGATTATTCACTTACATTGAGCTGATGTCTGATGTGCTGTTTCTTCTTTTTCCATAGTGTATTTCTGTATTGTTCTAGTGATTCACCACAGTGAAGGCATAGACTCTAACGGTCGTCGGTGGAAGAAGGTGAGGAACAATGCGCAGCGTGGTAAGTGAACATATTTTTAATAAAGCAATAAAACACTGAACAAAAACAACAAAGTGAACAAACGAAACTGAAACAGTTCTGTCTGGTGCAGATACAAATACTCAACAGAAAACAATCACCCACGAAACACAGGTGGAAAAAGGCTACCTAAGTATGATTCTCAACCAGAGACAACTAACGACACCTGCCTCTGATTGAGAACCATACCAGGCCAAACATAAAACACAACTTAGAAAAACAAACATAGACAACCCACCCAACTCACGCCCTGACCATACTAAAACAAAGACATAACAAAAGAACTAAGGTCAGAACATGACAGACTCAGGTTTTCTGGGTCTCTATGTTTTTTGTTGGACAGGTTTCTCAATAAACAATAAAAAAAACAATACGTTTTTGCATTCTTCATCAAACCACTTGTCATTGTTCATTTTCTTTTTCGTTTTCTTTTTGAAATGTGTAGATTTGATAGGGAAGCTGAGAGGTCAAATATACTGTTTAGATTTTCTACTGTCAAGTTTACACCTTCACTATTACAGTGGAACGTTTTGTCCAGGAAGTTGTCTAAAAGGGATTGAATTTGATGTTGCCTAATTGTTTTTTGGTAGGTTTCCACACTACATTCCTTCCACCTATAGCATTTCTTAATATTACTCAGTTCCTTTGGCTTTGATGCCTCATGATTGAGTATTACTCTGTTCAAGTAGACTGTGATTTTGCTGTGATCTGATAGGGGTGTCAGTGGGCTGACTGATCACTCTGAGAGACTCTGGGTTGAGGTCAGTGATAAAGTAGTCTACTGCCAACAGATGAGCAATAGGTGTACCTACCATAGGAGTCCCCTCGAAGCTTCCCATTGACTATGTATATACCCAGCGTGCGACAGAGCTACAGGAGTTGTGACCCGTTTTTGTTGGTTATGTTGTCATAGAGTTGTGCCTCTCTCGCTCTCTCTCTCTCTCTCTATATACTCTCTTTCCTCTCTCCTATACACTTTCTCTTCATTAGGCTAACCCTTAATGCTGATACTATGTTATACTGCAAGACACATGATCCAGCAGTCACCAATACATGGAAAAAAGGACAATAGTGAGTGATTGACAGACACAGTACAGCTCTAATGTGAGCATATGCTGGCCTTTGTGTGTCTGTGCAGTCAGTAGTGAATAAGGGCTTCTGACGCAATATTTCCTTGGGGGTGCTGAATATATCAACATTTTAAAAAAAAGATAGCATAGTCAGGATTAAAAAAGGAAGAGAAAAAATACCCTGTCGTAAACAATGGAGAAGTTAATGCACAAAGACACTAGGGCCTGCACACTGCGGGGGGGAAGCTGAGAGCTGAGTAGGTACTGGGGGCCACACTGGACCCTGATCTATAGTGTGTGTGTGTGCCTGCCACTGTGTGTGTGTGTGTGTGTGTGTGTGAGTCTGCAATTGTGTGTGGGTGTGTGGCAGTCATTGCATATGTGTGTGTCTAGAGACAGTGCCGCTGCAGCAGGCAGGATGGACAATGGGAGGGGGTGTGGGGCGGGTAGACAACACTGCCTGCCTCTGAGCCCTACAGGGAGATTTGCCTCAGATGGAATCAAAAGAACAACAAGGCATTCCCAGGTACAGGGCAGATAAAGGGAACAGCAGAAAGAGAGAGAGAAGAGGGAGGGAGATGCCAATATAGCCCTTTGAATTGAATTGAGAGTGAGAGAGGAGGGGTGGAGAGAGAGAGGGTAGAGATGCTCAGCAAAGTGACTGAGCCTCACAGGGATTAGCATAGTGAGAAAGTGTGTCCCCAAACGGCATCATTTCCTATATAGCTCTGTAGGCCCTGGTGAAAATAGCTGACGTACAACTTGAGATTCAGACTTATGCTGAATGATTGTCCTGTGAATGCTGTTTGTGAGACATCAGAAAGAACAAGTGACCATGACCAAGCTCTACTTAGCCTTCTGTAAATCATAGAAAGACCTTGTTTACTTTCTAGGCCTAGATCTAGCCAGCAAGGTTTAGTCACGAAAGTCTGCTTTTAAAGGATTATCTATTATCTATTTGTATTCCTATAGTAGGTGAATGACAGACAGGCACTGGAGAGAGAAAGAGAGAGAGCAAGTGAGTGAATGAGATTGAATGTGTCAATTAATCTAGTATTCCACGGATACATGGAAGAGCGGGCTTGTATTAAGAAAGAGTCCGTACTGTATTAGTTTAAACTAATTAGCCCCTGGTGGGCCTTCAGATCCTAGAGATACAACATAGTAGTGTTGTATTTTATTCTGTGCTTCAACTTCTCCCACACATCACACAGGTCAGTACTGGGCCACTCTGGTCCTAAGAAGGATTGGTAGTGACCGTGGGATATATCCCAAATGGCACCCTATTCCCTATATAATGCACTGATCAAACATAGTGCACTGTTTAGGGAATAGGGGGCTATTTAGATGTAAGCATCGCCATGGCAGGTGAAGTAATGGGAGCAAAAATAACTTTGCATGATAATAACTTCTCCCTCTCCCATTCTCTATTTCTCACTCCCTCAATCTTCCTCTCTCTACAACACAAATGGATAAGGTTTACATGGACAAGGGGGACCTGATCCAAGATCAGCACTCCTACTGTGACATGCTTGACACAAACGGACGGAGTACTGTCTATAGGCTAGGCTATACTGTAGCAGCTTAATTCAGATGTGCAGTCTATCCTTTGTGTAGCTAAAAGAATAGAATAGAATATAACTTTTGGTTAAAATGGAAATGTGTATCTGGCGGTGTTGGGAAAGGCAGAACACACACACACACACACGTTAAGAGGCACAGGGTCAGCAGCAGCAATTGTGGGGGGTTAAGTGCCTTTCTCAAGGGCACAACGGCAGGAGATGGTAATTGGGATCAGAGACCAGCAGCCTTCCAGCTGCCAGTTCAGTTCCATTCTCATTTTTGTGTTGCCCTGCCCGGGGCTTGACCTTCCGGCTGCTGGTCTGCCTCTCTAACCTCTAGGCCCCTGTTGTTCTCCAAAAGAGATCCCCTTCAAAGAAGAAAGAGTTTCCTGTTTCCACCACAAATAGAAACACAAGGAAATACAGATGGTGCTCCTTCAGGACGGAGAGTCCGGTCCTGTATAGAAAAAAAGCTGCTGTGGATGGTGACGAGTAGCCCATTTATGATGCATGGTAGACTACTAGACCTACAACAATAGTTAAAAGACATCACGCAGGCAGGAGAAAGCCAACGCCGTCCATTCTGATCACTTCTCTTTCATCTCCTTGCCTTTGGAGAACATCAAAATGACCACACACCGTCCATTCTGATCACCACCACACCAAAAGGAAGAGGGGGCTCCTCGATACCGGGCCATGCGAAGCCTAAAGAAGACGCTGTCAAATCAGACCTCAAAAAGGCTGATAGATGAGGCAAAGCTAAGGATTGATAGTCCATTTCCATAATGCTGACGAGCTGATACGCTAGAAGCCTAAGACCCTGTCACATCTATGGCTCCATGCTCCTACCGAGAGGCCATGCCATGCTAGACAACATTAGGAGTCAGACAAGTCACTAAGATCCATACTAGTGCCACTAAAATGCACGCCCAATGCTAGGTACATACTGGATATCAGAACACAGCCAGTGGGTTTTGACAAAAATATTGCCATTTGATAACCTAGAACATACTAAGGACAGTCGATCACCCTGCTAGTCTGACTGGGTACCTTATGCGTTATAAAATGCACAACTAGTAGTAAGTACCCGTCTGCTACCGGGCCCTGGTAAAAAGTAGTGCACTATAAAGGGAATAGAGTACCATTTGGGACTTGGCCATCTCAGAATAGATTCTGTAGATGGAAAGCGATAGAGAAAATCCTGTAGTCACTTGAGGGAGGGGAGAAGGTGCCAAGGTGAAAAGTGTGCACTTGAAACGGATCAAGTACCCTAAACATCAAAGTGGATAACTAAGTTGTGGTTGAGAACCAGCTATCATCACCCACCGACTGCACTGTCAGTGAGTGAACGAACCAAGGGGGTTAATCTGTGTCAGTCGAGGCCCACTCACAATTTATAGGACCTCCACGAACGGCAAAGAACCCATTAACAGTTCAATCTGGTCAAGATCAATATCTCTACTTGGAGGATAGGGGCAACATCATCTTCCTTGGAAGTCTGCGAGGGGAATGAATAAGAAATGTTAAATGAAAAGGTCTTAAAAGAGCCTTTAAAATGCCCTGCAGCAAGTCTGCCCTGAGAAATAAGCCTTGTCTGCTGGACAATGATGAACAAAGGTGTCTTACCACTCAGAGTTCGCTTGCTAAAATAACTCCTCGATCTTGTAGTCCATTAGCTAACTCCCTCACGCCCCTGTGCCTTTTTTAATTGAGCCGATAACAACTTTATCACAGGTAATTTTACCTCTTAACAACATTGGTTCGCTCTTTCCATGCTTTGGTGATTTAAAAGATTTCACAATGGCCAATTTATCAACTGGACACTCAAAACAAATTAATATGGCTAATTATGGTAAAACTCAATAAAGGGCTCATTCCCTAATTACATAGTTACAATGTTCTTAATTCAAGTACGAAGTACTTAACTGTACTAAACAGTAGTATGCTAGTTTTTTAACTACCCTGTGAAGAACATGATTGAGTGCTTTTTTTCCAACATGGCGTCTTCCTTAGTAGGCTTCTTGAGGGAAAACTAACATGGCAGCTGCACGTCTAGCACTTTGTGACATCGGCTGACGTAAAAAGGGCTTTATAAATACATTTGATTGATAGATACTAAGCAACCGAGTCTATGGAGACTCTGTTGGGTGTGGTCTTTGGCTGTTTGAAAGCTGTTGAGAATGCAGCTAAGTGCAATGCGCTCACTCTCTAGGAGCAGTGCACTGACTGCTGGCTGCTGAAACTAAACTTCCCACCATATCACTGGATCATCAGATCACCTCGGTTCAACTAGCATTTGTTTTCTTGTAAATACTTTGAGCGTTTGATTGAGCCTGCCTTGAGTGCCAGACGGGCGAGATTTGGGACTTTGGACACTTTTCCATTGGTTCCAGTGCACCAGTCAAGCTCAATCAAGCCCAGCTAAAGTATTTGAACTCCTACGAATACTATTTGAACCCGGGTTTGAGGGGCATCTCTATGGGGTCACCCATGTAGTCACAAACAACATGTCTGAACTGAACAAAAGTCGTTGTCAGGGTTATTGTGACTTTTAAATGCATCATCATCCAAAATGTCCAACTGTTTTCAGAGGGCCTGAATCACATGTAATAGTAATCCTACAGAATATTACAACAAATACTGAGTTATGTCTCATACATCCTAATGTCTCCATCAAAGACAAATGTGAGGACAAAACATTGTCGCTCTGACGAGGAGTAGTAGGAAGGATTGGAGGACCAATGCGCAGTGTGGTAAGTGTTCATGATATTTATTATAACTCAGAACACTAAAGAACAAAACAATAAAGCGACAACGAACAAAACGAAACAGTCCTATACGGTGAATACACAAAACACAGAACAGAAAATAATCACCCACAACTCAAAGGTGAAACCAGGCTAACTAAGTATGGTTCTCAATCAGGGACAACGATTGACAGCTGCCTCTGATTGAGAACCATACTAGGCCAAACACAGAAATCCCTAATTATAGAAAAAAGAACAGACTGCCCACCCCAACTCACGCCCTGACCATACTAAAACAAAGACGAAACAAAGGAACTAAGGTCAGAATGTGACACTATCAATTGAAATATTTGACCAATCTTCCATGAAAACAACCAAGGGATCAAAGTTGTCAGTGCAATAACCTTCAACGTTGTATTATATACATGGCAACATTACTCGTTGTGGTCAAGAATTACCATCGATGTGGCACAAGTCAGTCTTGATCCATCCTATAGCCTTTAGGTATTTTCACATAAGATGACCAACCCTAAGTCATCCTATGGTGTGTGTTTTTCTCACCTTAGCATAGATAGGCCATTCCCCAAAGCAGAGCCTCAAAACCTTGAAACCTTACTCCTTTGGAGTGACAGACTGAATGCAGGCAGTGGAGAAACCTCTACCTGGGTTTTGTTCATTAGGGCACACAAAGGAACATGTTTAGCAGCGGAAAGGGAAAATGTGTGTTTCTATTCGGACAAATCCTTGTAGTCCCTCTCTGTATCAGTCTGTTTGCTTCCGTTTGGTGCCTAATTCACAAAACCTTAGTTCAACCTCCATTTCTGTCCCAGGCTACAGGGCTTCTATGGCTACCATGAAGCCTTCCAGTTGTAGCTAACGACCACAAACAGGCTCCAAGGTGTCCTGCCAATATGGCCCCCACCCCTGTCTCCCTGGAGACCAGCCACAAAATGCACTCCTATTGAACTGTTATTGATTGTGTATCTAGGACCTATAGCCTATAACTGCTCTCCAGAGTTCCAGGACAACACAACAAGGAACTAGTAAGACTGCAGCCCTATAACTCGACCCAAACACTTAAGACTGTGTCTCAAATGGTACCCTATTCCTTACACAGTCCACGCACACACACACACAAAGGACTGAAGAAAACAATTGTGAAGAAAACACAGAGTGAGCCATATATACTCTCTGTGAGTGTCCTCCCTGCATGCCTGGGCACCAATCAAAAGTTCAAGTTCTAAATGCGGCCACTCTGTGACCCCTGGAGCTCTCTGAGATGCCAGGCCCAGCTCCGGTTACAGGAACAGAATGTGTGTGTGTGTGTTATCCACAAACCACACAACGAATCATAACCCAGACATTACTGTATGGGACTATAATTCAATAAACATGCACAGACACATGGGTCTACACACACTAACACTTTGCTTTTGAGCAGTCAGCCATTCACCACTACTGGCTTATTATTGGACAGGCACTGCTTCTTGCCCGGAGGAATGAGGTTGTGCACAAACAAAGCCAAGGGCCTATTTTAGTATTGGTGGTGTTTTTAGAACAATTACAAACGTGTTTACCATCTAACTGTAGATAAAGAAAAGTACTACAGCACTGCATTTTCTATTGTATGAGCTTTGGCGCTCACATGCTACGAACGCTTTCATTGAAAAGCTTTCAACACCGTTTTAATGTTAGGTGCTGAGGCAAAAACAAGACTTGCAGTCTGCTGCTTACCTGAGTCACGAACTTCATTCTCTAACCTAGTGTCAATAATTCAACAATAAATACAAACAAATATGGGAAAAATGTGATTGTTAAAAAAAAAAACGACAACTGTGCACTACACGACTAACTTTTAAACCTGCCTGGTAGCCCAGCTGAAAACAGTCAAGTAACGTTAACTCAGGCAAAATGATTCTGCGAGAAATGTTCGACAGCACCACTGTTGTGGTATTAAAAATAGAGGATTAAATTAAGCCACACATCATATATATTAAGATATCTGTGCCTGCCCCTTATGTGACATATTCAGACAACGAGTTGCCTAATAGTACAGCCTAACCGAGACAAAGAATAACGGATGCATTATCCGGATGGGTAGGGACGAAAATATAGGATGCGCACCGACACGGGGCTCCAGCCTGAAAGATTCAGATTGGAAAAGGAATAACTTTTAAAAAACGAGTAATTCCATCATTTCAGCTACCAGTCAACACAAAGCCACTCGAGGCTACACGAACCCATGTTGTATTCCGACGGAAGACCCATTATTCCCTAGATGAAACCACTGTGTGGTAGCTTAGCTGCTATCAAGCTAACGTGCTACACCAGCCAGGTCTCGCGACTCGCCCGACAAGAGGCTCGTGCTGACAGCGCGCGTGCAGGCTTCACCACTGCTTGTTGGAGGGTACCGTACCCACTTGGAGAACGGTTCAGCTATCATTAATTACCCAGCAATGCCGGGGGGGAAAAATAACCATGCATATCATAGAGGCATTAAACGTGCATCCCCTTTCCTTTAAAAAGGAAGCATTATAATTAGAATGTTCATTGAAATAGAGAAATTGACTAGGACGCGTCAACCTCGCCTTGCTAACGTTACCATGTAGCGTCTGACCCAGCCGCGAGACCGCGTTACGATATTGCTCGGAAAAACCCTGGCTAGTGTGGCTGTCTTTCAAAGCTTACCTGGTTTGATGACAGCTCTTGTATCTCAACCAAAAAAATGATGTATAGTGTGTTGTTTTACTGTGTATTCCTACAATATACTGCCTTCTCGGTCTCGTTCCTTCGGTTGAATCGCCTAAATCCGTGCGCTTTCCCTTCAGAATAGTGCTGAATCTGAACGGGTGCACGGCACGCGCGGCTGTCGGTGTCTAGGAAATTCTGCCGCCGCTCCCTGCCAAATAATGACCACTCCCACCGCTGAAGCCACAGCCACAGAGGAGGACAGGTGCTGATCGTGCGCTCTGTGCGCAGCTCCGTGGAATAGTGAGTGCGTTGCAATATAGTGAGTTGCGTGGCGCACATTCAAAAGGACTGTCAAATCAGCGGACTCGCTCTCGTGCGCATGCGCAATATCTCGGTTGAGACCGCGTCCTGCTAGTAGGTTGACAGCGCATTTTTATGCGTGTCGTTGCCAAATTGTGACTCTGAAACGCTGGAAAATGGGACAAGTGAATGATGCGCATAGTCTACATGGACTGATAATGATTGTGGTTATGCCTGTATTTAAAAATATATATATATGGCTAGGGCAAGCTATAAACAAGGAGAATGACTGGAAGTGAGAACAAACGCACAGGCCTTGTTGTCTATATCTAAACGTGAAACGAACAACAAATACATTCACCTTGTCATTGGAGTTAAAAGTCGGGTAAAAAATACGAAATTCCATAACGATGATGACTTTTTTCAAATCCGATCAGTTTTCCACGTTGATTCAACTTCATTACATTGCATTTTTTTGGTAGAAATTGCCTGGAAACAACGTTGATTCAGTCCGTTTTGCCCAGTGGGATGCATCAGCAACGGCCTGTCAAGTTGAAATATTATCGTTCTTAAATGTTACATGGAGACTAGGCCCTAACAGGTTAATTCACATTAGTTGACAACTCAACCAAATGTAAATCAAAATTTGACGTCGAACTAACATCTGTATCAGTGAGACTCAGATTTTTCACTTTAAAATGTATGTCAAACAAAAACAAATGATTGCAAAGTTAAACAAAGTTAAACAAACCATACCATATGCACAAGGACTAATTTTAACAATTTACACAAAAAATGTTTACAAAAACACATTTACTTTAAGAACGGTGCAGATGCAAAGTTTGGTAATGGCACAAACAGCACAAACCATTATTATGTTACCCAATTTTGCATCTGCACTATCTTCACCGTGGAATTGCCCACCCCTCCATATGTCTTTTGACAGTGATGCTCACATTTTTTATTTGGCTCTACGAAATGTTTCATATGAGGCGATAGTATAGGATGTCACCTTTTGTTTTAAGGTATTTGCATCCATATCTGTTTACCGTTTAGAAAGGAAAGCACTTTATGTATCTAGTCGTCGTCCCCACATGTGAAGAAGTCAAAAGTATTTGGACAATTAACTTATAGTGTATAAAAACAGTCCAAAGTTTAGTATTTGGTCCCATATTTCTTGCAAGCAATGACTACATCAAGCTCATTGGATGCATTTGCAGTTTGTTTTGGTTGTCCAATAGTACTGTAACTGAATGGTGAGTGATGACTGGAGTCATTTTCTTTCGAAGTGAGTAGATGTTTCTGAACACTTCGAAATTAATCCTGATAGTGTCATGATTAAGAAAAATCATTAATGAATCATGAAAAGTGATGAGTGAGAGCGCCATTCAGAGGCTATAACAAAACATGGTATCTTCTCACCATTACAGGGGAGGTTAGTATTTTTTAGGGGGTATGACCTTTGTGCCTCTAACTTTCTCACTCATCATCGTTCACAATTCATTCATGAATATCCATAATCATGGTAGCATCCACATCAGGGGCATAGGCATGGGTGGGCCTGGGTGGCTATAGACTCTAAAATGACACAAGACATTACTCACCATTCTGTTCCTATTGGGCCAAAAAGAATCCAAAACACAACCAAAACAAGCCGCAAATGCCTACAACTGACTACTTGAATACACTATAAGTGAATTTGTCCAAATACTTCTGACTTCTTCAAATCGGTGAACTAGATACATAAAGTGCTTTGATTTCTAAACGGTAAAACTGATATATATGACAATCCCCTTAAATAAATGCTGACATTCTGTACTGTCACCTGAAATGAGACATTCTATCGCAAATCTAAAAGGCTAAAGTATGCAGCGTCACTGTCCAAATACATATGGAGGGGAGTGTATCTGTCAAAAGGTTGAACGCCTGAATCTGACCCCATACATTTGTCATCATGACATACATTTATGGAAAAAAATGCAGAGTTAATGCATTAACATACTTTGGGCATCACCTGACGGGCTAAATTCAAATTCACAGGTAGATTCCAGTAGGTGTATGTGGAACCTATATCGGGCGCAAAGACAAGTCAGCTTCAGATTTCAATTAGCTGGTTGTCTAAAGGTCTATTTTTGAGCATAGAGAAAATATATGCATAGCCTATATTAATATCAATTTAGCTAATTTAGGTGACTCACCCATTAATAACCTTATATAATCATATCACACACATCTTGCAAATTGCTTAACAAAACATGGTAATCTACATAGGCCTATAGGTTGTCAAAAAAGTTGTATCTCCATCTCTTCATTCAAAGACTCAATCATGGACACCTTTACTGACAGTTGTGGCTGCTTCCAGTGATGTGTTGTTGTCTCTACCTTCTTGCCCTTTGTGCTGTTGTCTGTGCTCAATAATGTTTGTACCATGTTTTGTGCTGCTGCCATGTTGTGTTGCTACTGTGTCGTCATGTTGTGTTGCTACCATGCTGTGTTGTCATATGTTGCTGCCATGCTATGTTGTTGTCTTATGTCTGTCTTTATGGAGTATTGTGGTGTCTCTCTTGTCGTGATGTGTGTTTTGTCCTATATTGTTGTATTTTTAATCCCAACCCCCACCTTCCCCGCAGGAGGCCTCTTGCCTTTTGGTAGGCGTCATTGTAAATAAGAATTTGTTCTTAACTGACTTGCCGAAATAAAGGTTTAATTAAAACAAATAATAATTAAATAACAGGTGCCTGCACCGCTATGGTACTGGTTTGAATTTGATGTGTTGTTATTCACACTGGCCTTAGTCACAGGAGTACTTTAAAATGGCTAAACATGAACAATATAATACGATTGCCACCCTTTCAAATCACTCCTACAGCCACAGCTTGAAATTGGCACTGTGTTCTAAAGCTGGCATTTGCCATGCTGTGCCAATCGGAGTTTGAAATTATATCTCGAATGGGAAATGAAAATGCAACAGCCATTTCAATCAAGAACCATGAAAACGTTAGTGCCACATAAAGGCATCTTTACAATGTAATTACATTACAATGACTGTATATCACATGTTCCATACAATTTGGATGAGTGCAAATCACACTATTGTGCCTGCTATCATTGGCTCAAATTGGTTCCGCAAAAACAATAGGATATGTCCCAAATGGCACCCTATTTTCTATAGTGCACTTATTTTGACCAGGGCCCACAGGAAATAGGGTGCCATTTGGAACACAGAGACCAGGGCCCATAGGGCCATTTGGAACACAAAGGCAATGTAAACTGCACCTTGATCATTGACATACACATGGATACACGTGCATATGATCTAGGCTACATTCATCCCCCTTTATTATAACACTATAATTAAACCCAACTATGCAGTCTTCCATATGTGACTCGTTTCAGGAACTAGGCCTATGTTGCGCGTCACTACTTCACAGGAGAGCCATTTGAGCATAAACTTAAAATCACTTTAAAATCTTTTTCTTTTTTTGGCAGAAAGCCAATCCTGCGTTGTCTTGGCTGTGTGCTTAGGGTCGTTGTCCTGTTGAATGGTGAACCTTCACCCCAGTCTGAGCTCCTGAGTGCTCTGGAGCAGGTTTTCATCAATGATCTCTCCGTACTTTGCTCGGTTCATCTTTGCCTCGATCCTGACTAGTCTCCCAGTCCTCGTTGCTGAAAAACATCCCCACAGCATGATACTGCCACCACCATACTTCCCCATAAGGATGGTTCTAGTTTTCCTCCAGACGTGATGATTGGCATTCAGGCCAAAGAGTTCAATCTTGGTTTCATCAGAGCAGAGAATCTTGTTTCTTATGGTCTGAGAGTCTTTATGTGCCTTTTGGCAAACTCCAAGCAGACTGTCATGTGCCTTTTACTGAAGAGTGGCTTCCGTCTGGCCACTCTACCATAAAGGCCTGATTGGTGGAGTGCTGCAGAGATGGTTGTCCTTCTGGAAGATTCTCCCATCTCCCCAGAGGAACTCTGGAGCTCTGTCAAAGTAACCATTGGGTTCTTTCTCACCTCCCTGACTAACTACCTTCTCCCCCGATCGCTCAGTTTTGCCGGATGGCCAGCTCTAGGAAGAGTCTTGGGGGTTCCACATTTCTTCCATTTAAGATTGATGGAGGCCACTGTGTTCTCGGGGACCTTCAATGCTGCAGAAATGTTTTGTTACCCTCAACACGATCCTGTCACGGAGCTCTACAGACAATTCCTTTGACAACATGGCTTGGTTTTTGCTCTGACATGCACTGTCAACTGTGGGACCTTACATAGACAGGTGTGTGCCTTTCCAAATCATGTCCAATCAATTGAATTTACCACAGGTGGACTCCAATCAAGTTGTAGAAACATCTCAAGGATGATCAATGGAAACAGGATGCACCTGAGCTCAATTTCGAGTCTAATAGCAAAGGGTCTGAATACTGAATACAGAATGCTAGCATTTCTGTTTTTAATATTAAATACATTTGCAAAATGTCTAAACCTGTTTTCGCTTTGTCATTATAGAGTATTGTTTGTAGATGATGAGGATTTTTTTTACAAATTTAATACATTTCAGAATGAGGCTGTTATGTATGTGGAAAAGGTCAAGGGGTCACTCTGAATACTTTCCAAAGGCACTGTATTTACATGTGTTTCATGTGTGTCAGTGTGTGTGCACATGTGTGCGTTTGAATGCGAGTGAGTGTGTGTATGTATGGGTACACATGTACAAGCAGCTGCGCAGGCATTAGCCTCAAGCATTGGATGTAACAGCGTTGCCCCTCAGTGTCATTCAAACATACAAAAAAAGTGTGTTTATTTCTACTTTATTTTTATCTTTGACTGGAGGCATTTTACTTAATTTTTTTTTTTTAAATGATCTGAAAAGAATTCAACCTCCATTTACAATATTTTTTTTCTTGCATTTCAAAATAATTTCCTTGTGATATTTAGTTTTTCTATCAATACTTTTGGGTTTATGTTTGCTTTCAATATCATATTTTTTTACAATATAACATTTTTGTTCTCGACATAACAAGTTGTGCTTGATATTAATGGCACAAAAGTAACTCACTCGCAGGCCTGGGCAATGCCAGTCCTCGGGTCAGAATGCAATTAGTTTAAATCAGCTATGTTTCCTAGGGATGGGGGAAAAGTGTGTCACCAATCAGGCCCCCCGAGGACTGGAATTGCCCAGGTCTGCTAGAGGATTGCACCATATAATATCACTTTTACTCAATTACACAATTACTCCCCACCATGGTTTCAGTAAAAAGCTGAGGGATGGGGCTGGAGAAATGCAACCACCCTCAAATCCATAGACTATGCTATGGATGCAAGAACTGAACATCCATGATATCAACATGATAGTTTTAACCATGTTTTTAGGTAGTGGTTGTTTACATTTATTTTGTTTACAGACATTGGAGTAAAAAATTCTTATTAATTTATATGCCCCAAAATGTATGTGTCAACTAAGGATTGCTCCTTTAACAGTGACCTTTATACAAGCATTTCGCTACACTCGCAATAATATCTGCTAAATATGTGTATGTAACCAATAAAATTGTATTTGATACAGCAGAACTACAGTATGTAGTTATTTCAAACATTTTATTCTGTCCACTGTTCCATGAATGTCCCATAAGGTCATTACCATCTCCCGCATTTGGGCTTTTTAAATGTGGTCACCTTAATTCCACTGGTGGAAACATTGTTTACTGCTACATGTTAACACCATGTTTTCACATGTGAGGAGAGTAACATTATTTCAACCCCACATGTGAATCTGCAATTCCACATGTGAAGTTTTAAAAAAAAGAAGTTTTTTTTACATGTGAAACAGCAAATATGAATTTTACATGTCAAAATCCAATTCCACATGACTAAGTTTGTCACGTGAATGTTTTTCACATGTAAAACTGCATATCCGATTTTCACATATAAAAGTTTTTAACATGTGAATCTGCAAATTTATTTTCTCACCTAATGCATTGCCTGTCATGCAATAGAAAAAGTGGGGCAGAATCTCTCCTCTGCTTTTTGCTGAATCTTCTACTTCCACTGGTGATCCGCCCGGTGATTGGCATTTCCCATAATGAGCTTGTGACTCCGGAATGTGTGATGCGCTGTTCTAAATATTCATAAATGGAGTAGAGTGTGTGTCTGTGTGTGTGTTAGTTTTTTAACAACATGATTGGTCCGCCATGGGGAACCCATTTCCTTGTTATTATCAATGATGTTAGAGCATTGACATTATCATATCATACAAGAGCAACATCCTTTAAAAACCAAAACCTGGTGAATCAATAACTATTACCGGTTTGTTATGATATTCGTTTTTTTTTAAAGTATCGAAAAAAGCTCTGTTCGGCTGCTGATTGCAATCACTTGGTACGTCCATGGTCTTCTGAAGTATTTGATGAGGCTTCGACCGCGTACTGCTGCAAGAGATTTGGTCACAGTTCTCTCTCTCAGAATCTTCACTCGTTCATCACACATTGTCAGCTCCAAGCTGGGCTCGGAGGGGTGGAAAAGCATCAAGTGATGTTCAATTGGAGTCTGTTGAATTTGAAGACAATTACCGGGATCCTGGAATAAGCAGGTAATTACAAAAAAGCCTCTGAGAAGATATGCCTCGCACAGAAATTTGATTACACTGCGAGTTCAAACCAACAAATTGGGTCAGTGTTAAGTAATTTGAGAATTAGTGAAAGGGACATAAGGGGCAAGACACAGAGAAGTAGCAGAGACAAATGAACTAATGTTAAACTTCCACAACCTTAGGTCGGCAAGGGAAGACATTGGAGACAAATGTTTATTTTGGTTTATTATTTTCTCTCTCAAAATTATTAATTTCAAATGATCCATCCAACTGTGCTTAATTTTAGTAGCTAGTTGCTAAGTAAACACTTTTTTCTCCATAAAAATGGAATTCAAGATAATTGGGTTTGGTCATTCATGTTTTTATTTATTAACCTTTATTTAACTAGGCAAGTCAGTTAAGAACTAATTCTTATTTACAATGATGGCCTAGGAACAGAGGGTTAACTGCCTTGTTAAGGGGCAGAACGACAGATTTGTACCTTGTCAGCTTGGGGAGTCGATCTAACAACCTTTCAGTTACAGGCCCAAAGCTCTAACCACTAGGCTACCTGCCGCCCCATGTTGTCATGCTCTAGTCTAGTTTATGGACAACTGTCCTGTGAACGCACTAGCATTACCTATTTCCTCATTCAGATCTTCAGATGAGAAATACACAGGCTTCACAGGACGACACATCCCTCTTTGTGTGTCGTATTCCCCGCCTCTCCATCGCTCTCTTTAGAAACCAGGACGCGAGGGAGAGAGGAGGAGCAGTTAATAGCAACCCATTGTCTCCCAGCTCAGCTACATGATGGCTCTCGGTGAATGGCAGGCAGTGGCCGGGGCTGGGACAAGCTGTCGGTGGTGGGGGCCGTTTCTCATTTGTCAGGGGGGAGAAGCCATGGCTTTGTGGGATTATGAGGCACCCAGAGTGGGGTAATTGGGGCTCCAGTCTCCACCCTCCACCCAGCCTTAGCCATCTGCTGCCCCTGCTTCATCTGGAGCAAAGCTGCTCTACACTGGGAATAGAGCTGTTTCTGACTGTGGATAGATATAACTATGTGCTGTATTTGTGCATCATTTTAACTACACACAGATCCTAGCAAGAGGCAGTGCTTGGTGATGAGCTACAAAAATGTGTATTTTGTACAGTGTTTAAAATAAATAATTTGTTAAATAGTGCTAAGACTAACAAGACCACATTTAAATCAGCCAAACTCATATAGCTCTACCACCATCCTTATTAGAGAAGAACCGCTCACTGCTCCCCAAAATATTTTTATTTATTTTATGCTTAGGGGTAAGGGTTAGGGTTATGTTTAGAATGAGTTTTAGGGGTTAGGATTAGGAGTTAGGGTTAGGATTAAGTTAAGGGTTAGGGTTTATGGAAAATAGGATTTTGAATGGGAATACATTTTTTGTCCCCACTTGGATGGTAAAACCAATGTGTGTGTGACCAGGCTTGTCCACAGCAAGCGAGACTCCCATAAAACTCCCATCTGCTGGGGCCACATGTTCTCCCACCCCAGGGTCTAGCTGGAGTCCTGATCCCCAACCCAGAAGCTTAGGCAGGCACTGTCATCATCACAGGAGTGTGTGTGTGTATGTGTATGTGTGTGTGTGTGTGTGTGTGTGTGTGTGTGTGTGTGTGCGTGCGTGCGTGCGTGCGTGCGTGTGCACGCGCGCGTGTGTGTGTGCGTGCGTGTGTGCGTACGTGTGTCATCATCAGTAAGGGCTAGGCAGTTTACTGAGTTCAGGGACCTCCCTTGTTGTTTTAGATATTCCCTGGACTGCATCCCATAGGCCCATGGTCAAAATAGTTCACTAAGTAGGGAATAGGGTTCCATTTGGAATGCAGCCCCTGGACTCATTTCTGTTACATTCCTAATTTAGGTCTGATAAGGCCATCCCTTTTACCTAACACCAGTTTTACGAGTGAAGCAGGGGAAATAACAGTGTCACAACATCTTGACTCGCACATCTAGGCCGTAAAGCAGTAAATAACAAAACCGGAGTGGAGGAGCAGCTGACCCTTGGCTTGAACCTTGAACCCAAGAAGCCAATTTCTGCTCCAGGTTGACAATTCCTCTAGGTATAGATCTAGGATCTGCTTCCCCTCCCCCAATCCTTTACCATTGTGGGGAAAATGCGAAACTGACCCAAGATCCCTTAAGATTGGGGAGCACTCCGGTTCTGAGAAGCAGCATTACAACAGGCTGTTGAACTGTTAATGTACCCCTCTGTGTTACATAAGCACCCAGTCACATCTGGTGATGTATCCAGCTATGTTAAAAAAGGATGGGAGGACTCGACTCTGTTACAAAACAATTGAAATAGGTCCTATTCATGAGGGCACAACATAGCAAAACATTTAGCATCAGACAACTAATATGAACGTTTCTTATTGCACAACTTCATATAGTACCTCCCTGTTTCGGTTGCCTGGCTACCCATCCACATCGCTCCTGCCTAAAGCCACACCCACTAATGTTTCTTCTTCACAATGAGTCTGGATTTGACCTCCTCCCCGACGACATCTTGAATGTGAACACATTCAAACTGTTTTGATTGGTCCGAGAAACAGATGGGTTGGGACGGAGCCTGAACATACGTGGGTAAAGTGGCATTTTGAAAATATTAATTGGCTTTGATACTCTGATCGGTTAGAGACAATTCAAACGCTGCTAATGACATGTCTTGTACTACGCCCCTCATTTTGATGTCAGCATAAAGGATATCTACGATGGCAGTCTCAGACTGAATGTATGTAGCGATAGATAATAGAGGTCGACCTATTAATCGGCATAATTAGGGCCGATTTCAAGTTTTCATAACAATCGGTAATCGGCATTTTTGGACGCCGATTATGGCCTATTACATTGCAATCCATGAGGAAACTGCGTGGCAGGCTGACCCCCTGTTACGCGAGTGCAGCAAGGAGGCAGGGTAAATTGCTAGCTAGCGTTAAACTTATCTTATAAAAAACAATCAATCTTCACATAATCACTAGTTAACTACACATGGTTGAAGATATTACTAGGTTAACTAGCTTCTCCCACGTTGCATATAATCAATGTGGTGCCTGTTAATTTATCATTGAATCAAAGCCTACTTCGCTAAACAAAAGCACGTTCGAGAAAAAAGCACATTCTTTGCACAAATGTAAACCATAAACATCAATGCCTTTCTTAAAATCACTACACAGAAGTATAGTTTTTTAAACCTGCATATTTAGTTAAAAGAAATTAAGGTTAGTAGGCAATATTAACTCGGGAAATTGTGTCACTTCTCTTGCGTTCATTGCACGCAGAGTCAGGATATATGCAACAGTTTGGGCCGCCTGCCTACTTGCAAACTAATTTGCCAGAATTTTACATAATTATGACATAACATTGAAGGTTGTGCAATGTAACAGCAATATTTAGACTTAGGGTTGCCACCCATTCGATAAAATATGGAACGGTTACGTATTTCACTGAAAAAAATAAACTTTTTGTTTTCGAAATGATAGTTCCTGGATTTTACCATATTAATGACCAAAGGCTTGTATTTCTGTGTTTATTATATTATAATTAAGTCTTGATATTTGATAGAGCAGTCTGACTAAGCGATGGTAGGCAGCAGCAAGCTCATAAGCATTCATTCAACTTTACTGCATTTGCCAGCAGCTCTTAGCAATGCTTGAAACACAGCACTGTTTATGACTTCAAGCCTATCAACTCCTGAGGTTAGGCTGGCAATACTAAAGTGCCTATTAGAACATCCAATAGTCAAAGCTGTATGAAATACAAACGGTATAGAGAGAAATAGTCGACGCGTCATAATTCTTATAATAACTACAACCTAAAACTTCTTAACTGGGAATATTGAACCACCTGTTTTCATATGTTTTGAGCAAGAAACTTAAACGTGAACTTTTTTGCATGGCACATATTGCACTTTTACTTTCTTCTCCAACACCGTGTGTTTGCATTGTTTAATCCAAATTGAGCATGTTTCATTATTTATTTGGCACTAAATAGATTGTATTTATGTATTATATTAAGTTAAAATATAAGTGTTCATTGTTCATTCAGTATTGTTGTAATTGTCATTATTACAAATATATTTAGATTTATAAATCGGACGATTTATCGGTATCGGCATTTTGTGGCCCCCCAATAATCGGTATTGGTATCGGCATTGAAAAAAAATCATAATCGGTCGACCTCTAATAGAAAGAGCAGCGGAATTAAATTCAGCATGAGTCGTCAGGGAACCGCTTCAGCCCGATTCCATTTCGTGTCTAGTGAATACGACCTTAGTCTCCTCTCCCTGTTCAATATCCTCCTCTCTCCGTTCAATTGAAGAGGTAAGCCCACTGGATGGGTGATTGGGTTTGGAGCAATGGGTTAGGGAGTGTAGGGCCTAGCAATCGTTTGGCACTGACTGATAGGCATATGGGAACTGAGCTAATGCTAGGGGAAGATTCAAGTTTCTCATTAGCTCTGGTCTATTTCATCCAGAGAAAAGGGGAAGCGAAGCGGGGTTGGAATTAGCAGGGCTAATTCAATTCTGGCTCCTCTTGCTGTGGTGTATGCGGCTCTGCAGAGGAACAATATCCAGCTGTAAAATGCTTCGCTGGAGGATAAACAAAGTTAATGGAGGAGGAAGAGAGGAGAGAGGGAGGCAGAGGCACAATCAACCCTTCCGGATAAGATGGATGTTGGTGTTAGAAAGAAAATGCCAACAGAATTAAGTCAGCCCAAAAGTTTGTTGTTGTTTATTTGAGTGATTTCAAATAGGAATGTGTGTCATTATCAACTGGTCTATTAAAGTCCAATCAGGGGAATGATTTCATTATAAAAACCCATTTAATTTGTGTCTGTATGAAACTGCTCCTTGTGTAGGCTACACTTTAAGCTCTTTCATTGCTTCTACACTTTTCATCTTGGTTTCCATATACAGACGGATAGATTGCTTTGCCCGATGCTTCAGCTCAGATACGAGACTTTCCCAATCAATGCCACGTTCACTTACACCCGCATGGTGTGAAACAGGGATGGCCCCTGTCTCTGCAATTATGTTGTAGCTCATAGTTCTCTCCCTTAGTAAGAGCAAGGTACAATGTGATCAACTGTAAAATGAGCCATTGACAATGGCAGAGCTGCAAAGCATCAGTCACCACTCACAGACAATAGGAGGCAACATCCTTGACTGTGAAATACATCCGTCTCAAATCCCAAAATAAAAGTCAATGACACTTACGTAAGAAAACATGCAAAAACATTCCTCTCCATACAGTACATACAGTTGAAGTCAGAAGTTTACATACACTTAGGTTGGAGTCATTAAAACTCATTTTTTAACCACACAAATGTCTTGTTAATAAAGCTAGAGGGCAGAATTTTCACTTTTGGATAAATAGCGTGCCCAATTTCAACTTCCTGCTACTCATGCCAATAATATAAGATATGCATATTATTCATATATTTGGATAGAAAACACTCGGAAGTTTCTAAAACTGTTTGAATCATGTCTGTGAGTATAACAGAACTTATGTAGCAGGCAAAACCCAGAGGACTAACTGTTCAGACCCCCCCCCCCACTCTGTTCACTATATTGTCTTTGCCATTTGATATTTAATAGGAACCCATTTTCAGTTCCTACCGCTTCCACACGATGTCGCCAGTCTTTGGAATATGGTTGAGGTTATTCCTTTGTTCTATGAAGAAGTTGGCCAACTCGGAACTGGGGTCACTTTTGTGACGTGTACAGCAGTACTGGTTTGTTTTTGTTCCTGTATTGAATACAGATTGCCCCGTCTACAATTTGATTGATTATTAACATTTAAAAATACCTAACGTTGTATTACAAAAGTAGTTTAAAATATTTTGGCAAAGTTTATTGGCAACTTTTGAAATATTTTGTATTGACGTTGCATTTTTGTAAGCTGTCTTTTTCTGAATAAACGCGCTTTATAAATGGATATTTTCGATATATATGGACGGAATTAATCGAACAAAAGGACCAATTGTGATGGGACATATTGGAGTGCCAACAAAAGAAGCTCGTCAAAGGTAATGCATATTTTATAATTTATTTCAACATTTTGTGTAGCGCCTGCTATGCTAGCTCCTTTGTTTACTGCTGGTACAGATGGGTGCAGGCTATCAGATAATAGCTTCTTATGCTTTCGCCGAAAAGCATTTTTAAAATCTGAAATGTTGGCTGGATTCACAACGAGTGTAGCTTTATTTGAGTATCTTACATGTGTGATTTAATGAAAGTTAGAGTATTTAATTTGAATCTCACGCTCTGTGCATGACACAAGTAATTTTTCCAACAGTTGTTTACAGACAGATTATTTAACTTATAACTCACTGTATCACAATTCCAGTGGGTCAGAAGTTTACATACACTAAGTTGACTGTGCCTTTAAAACTTCTTAGGGCTGCAATCCCGTTAACGGGATCGATATGACAACAGCCAGTGAAAGTGTAGGGCACCAAATTCAAAACAACAGAAATCTCATAATTCAAATTCCTCAAACATACACGTATCTTATACCGTTTTAAAGGTAATTTTGTTGTTAATCCCACCACAGTGTCCAATTTCAAATAGGCTTTACAGCGAAAGCACCACAAACTATTATGTTTGGTCACCACCAACTCACAGAAAAACATTTTTCCAGCCAAAGAGAGGAGTCACAAAAAGCAGAAATAGAGATAGAAATAATCACTAACCTTTGATGATCTTCATCAGATGACACTCATAGGACTTCATGTTACACAATACATGTATGTTTTGTTTGATAAAGTCCATTTTTATAGAAAATAATCTCAGTATACATTGGCGCGTTACGTTCACTAGTTCCAAAAACATCCAGTGATATTGCAAAGAGCCACATCATTTTACAGAAATACTCATTATAAATGTCAATGAAAATACAATTGTTAGACATGGAAATATAGGTAAACCTCTCTTTAATGCAACCACTGTGTCAGATTTTTTAAAAACTTTACGGAAAAAGCAAAAAAAGAACTGAGCCCAGAATTTTTGTAAATTTTCCGCCATGTTGGAGTCAATAGAAATCAGAAATAACATTATAAATATTCCCTTACCTTTGATGATCTTCATCAGAATGCACTCCCAGGAATCCTAGTTCCACAATAAATAAAGAAATGATTTGTTCGATAATGTCCATTATTTATGTCCAAGTAGCTACTTTTGTTAGGGCGTTTAGTACACAAATCCAAACGCTCGTGCAGGTCCAGCCAAACGTCGGACGAAAACTTCAAAAAGTGATATTACAGGTCGTAGAACCATTTTAAACTAAGTATAGAATCAATCTTTAGGATGTTTTTATCATAAATCTTCAATAACGTTCCAACCGGAGAAGTCCATTGTCTGTAGAAAAGCCATGGAATGCAGGTTGCTATCATGTGAAATGTGCGTGACCAGGACCTGGCTCTCTGCCAGACCACTGACTCAAAGAGCTCTCATCTGGCCCCACATCACAGTAGAAGCCTCATTCGAGTTTCTAAAGACGGTTGACATCTAGTGGAAGCCTTAGGAAGTGCAACATAACCAAAATCCCACTGTGTAGTTAATAGGGGCTGGGTTGAAAATCGACCAATCTCAGATTTCCCACTTCCTGTTTGGATTTCTTCTCAGGTTTTTGTCTGCCATTTGAATTCTGTTATCCTCACAGACATCATTCAAACAGTTTTAGAAACTTCAGAGTGTTTTCTATCCAATACTAATAATAATATGCATATATTAGCAACTGGGACTGAGGTGCAGGCCGTTTACTCTGGGCACCTTTCATCCAAGCTAATAAATATTGCCCCTGCAGCCATAAGACGTTTTAAACAGCTTGAAAAATTCCAGAAAATTATGTTATGGCTTTAGAAGCTTCAGATAGGCTAATTGACATCATTTGAGTCATTGGAGGTGTACCTGTGGATGTATTTCAAGGCCTACCATCAAACTCAGTGTCTCTTTGCTTGACAACATGGGAAAATCAAAAGAAAACAGCCAAGACCTCAGAAGAAAATTGTAGACCTCCACAAGTCTGGTTCATAATGCCTGAAGGTACCATGTTCATCTATACAAACAATAGAAGGCAAGTATGAACACCATGGGACCACGCAGCCATCATACAGCTCAGGAAGGAGACGCGTGTCTCCTAGAGATTAACGTAGTTTGGTGTGAAAAGTACAAATCAATCCCAGAACAACAGGACCTTGAAGATGCTGGAGGAAACAGGCACAAAAGTATCTATATCCACAGTAAAACGAGTCCTGTATCGACATAACCTGAAAGGCCGCTCAGCAAGGAAGAAGCCACTGCTCCAAAACCGCCATAAAAAAGCCAGACTACGGTTTGCAACTGCACATGAGGACAAATATCGTACTTTTTGGAGAAATGTCCTGTGGTCTGTTGAAACAAAAATAGAACTGTTTGGACATAATGACCATCGTTATGTTTGGAGAAAAAAGCTGGAGGCTTGCAAGCCGAAGAACACCATCCCAACCGTGAAACACGGGGGTGGCAGCATCATGTTGTGGGGGTGCTTTGCTGCAGGAGGGACTGGTGCACTTCACAAATCGATTCCTTCATGAGAAGGAAAATTACGTGTATATATTGAAGCAACATCTCAAGACACCAGTAAGGAAGTTAAAGCTTGGTCGCAAATGGGTCTTCCAAATGAACAATGACCCCAAGCATACTTCCAAAATTCCAAAGCTTAAGGACAAAGGTATCAAGGTATTGGAGTGGCCATCACAAAGCCCTGACCTCAATCCTATAGAAAATTTGTGGGCAGCACTGAAAAAGCATGTGTGAGCAAGGAGGCCTTCAAACGTGACTCAGTTACACCAGCTCTGTCAGGAGGAATGGGCCAAAATTCACCCAATTTAATGTGGGATGCTTGTGGAAGGCTACCTGAAACGTTTGACCCAAGTTAAACAATTTAAAGGCAATGCTACCAAATACTATTTGAGTGTATGTAAACTTCTGACCCACTGGGAATGTGATGAAATAAATAAAAGCTGAAATAAATCACCCTCTGCACTATTATTTTGACATTTCATATTCTTAGAATAGAGTGGTGATCCTAACGGACCTAAAACAGGGAATTTTTACTAGGATTAATTGTCAGGAATTGTGAAAAACTTTAAATGTATTTGGCTGAGGTGTATGTAAACTTCTGAGTTCAACTGTATATCCACTATCGACCACAACATTTTCAGATACTGTTTTAATCTGTTTCCCCTAATCATGAAACAGCAGAGATGGCTATCGCCTATGACAGAAAATTCATCAAGCTCTACTTACGATGTTTATCGAGTCACCAACTAACCCTAACCATCACAAGTGTAGCCAATCTCCTGACCCACGTGATGGCAAATTCACAAAGACAGTAGGAGGTCGCTAATTCGGTTAACAAGGCTATCCCAGACGACTGTATGCTACTAATGACTTTAATTTAACCACCTCAGTCCCAAAGATTAATCAGACAGTTAGTCATTTAAGCATAACACTTAAACAAGGGGCTAAATATTTAAACCAAAAACAGCATAGATATTATATATATTATTATATATACTGTACATACAGTATATGTCATTATTTATAACCTGGCTGGTTCGAGCCCTGATTGCTGATTGGCTGACAGCTGTGGAATATCAGTTTGTATACCATGGGTATGACAAAGCATTTATTTTTTATTTAATTATGATGCTAACCAGTTTATAATAGCAATAAGGCACCTCAGGGGTTGGTGGTATATGGCCAATATACCACGGCTAAGGGCTGTATCCAGGCACTCATGCATAATACCAGCCCTTAGCTGTGGTATATTGGCCATATACCACAGCCCCCCAGGCCTTATTGCTTAAATAATCACCACCATGTTTTTAACTTAAGTGCAAAAATCAAGCACCAAATTGCAGTCAGTAGTGGCGAGCACTCTCTACATTGTGCTCTTTCTCTGAAACAGACTGGATGAATGAAAGGACAGATTCAGACATCAGAGCTGCTAACGAGAGTTTAGACCATGCGTTGCAGGCTGGGACTTCACAGGTTGAGACTCTGGGGAGACGGTGAATAAAATCTACTTTATTTGTTTATTTGCTACTCTTTTGGACTGGATGTATCGAATATACATTTAATGTATTGTGTGTCTATAGACAGATGGCTGTTATAAGATGCTGGTTTTAACACTCCTAGTTATGCTGTAACACTCTGATGTAATTCCTGTCATGCATAGAGTTTATGGGAATCTTAAGTAAACTATGTGGGTGACCTAGGTCAATGACAAGCCAGGTCAATAGTTCTGGCCTGCATTAGGCTTGGCAAGTGTTTCTCTAAATCTCAAAATAAACACTTTCCTTACATTGTGACTATGTTTTGAAGAATTGTGTATTAACATACTGGAATTACACATTGCAGCAGTGCGCTCGGGGTCAGGTTAAGGGTGTGAGATTTTACTGTATGCAGTAACAAGAGTAAGTGCACAGCAGCAACGTTACAAAACAGACAATGGCTAAATTATATTTGAAGTCAAACATGACCTAACGCATCCACTACGATTGTTGTATGCATTTATCACTCCACACGGGCTGCAATTATGGATTTAATCTGTTAATCCACAAATTAATCCAAAAGAACAGATAGAATTTCCTGCTGCATCGGATATGACCATTGGTAGGCACAGAGGGATATAGGCTACGGAAAGTACGGAACGCCATTAGCTCCTAGTTCAAACTGTGTTCATTGACATCATATTCATTTCCCCAACTAATGTCAACCTGAATGTTTTGTTATTTTATTAATTAACTTGCCCCTAAGAATCCCCCATTCATTGCCCTTGCCTTGCCAGCCAGTGGAACACACATACTGCATTAACGTCTGCTGTTATCATGACATCATCACTTTACCATGCAGACTTCTCCTAGCCTATCATATCATCTGATGGTGCTGTAGTAATGGTGCTAGTAATGTAGTAATCACCATCTCATCTCATTCACAACCCCGAACACCCATATTGACCCCCCCCCCCCTACCCGTTGGTGCTAAGAGTCTGGGATATGATTGGAAACGATTTGCCCTCTACATGAGGTTCTATAGGAAGATTATTCCTTTCTTCTGTGTGATGTAATAAGACATGATCCCTAAAGGTCTGTGGTGCCGCCTAGAGATATGTCAGATGAGAAATGAGAAAACAATTATAATTTTGTTAGAAATAAAATGCTGATATGATGTGCTAACCTGCTGAACTAAGGCTAACTAACACAAGTGACAGGCAAGTTAACTCATCGTGGCTCTCCAAAAGACGTCTGTTACATGAGCAGGCTGAGGCTGCATCCAAAATTGCAAAAGTATTCACCCTCCTTGGCGTTTTTCCTATTTTGTTGCATTACAACCTGTAATTTAAATGGATTTTCATTTGGATTTCATGTAATGGACATAGACAAAATAGTCCAAATTGGTTAAGTGAAATGAATAAAATTACTTGTTTCAAAAAAATGGTGCGTGCGTATTTAACGGATGTGAAACGGCTAGCTTAGTTAGCGGTGCGCGCTAAATAGCGTTTCAATCGGTGACGTCACTTGCTCTGAGACCTTGAAGTAGTAGTTCCCCTTGCTCTGCAAGGGCCGTGGCTTTTGTGGAGCGATAGGTAACGATGCTTCGTGGGTGACTGTTGTTGATGTGTGCAGAGGGTCCCTGGTTCACGCCCGGGTATGGGCGAGGGGACGGTCTAAAGTTATACTGTTACACATATGTATTCACCCACTTTGCTATGAAGCCCCTAAATAATATCTGGTGCAACCAATTACCTTCAAAAGTCACATTAAATAATGTCCACCTGTGTGCAATCTAAGTGTCACATCATCTGTCACATGATCTCAGTATATATACACCTGTTCTGAAAGGCCCCAGAGTCTGCAACAGCACTAAGCAAGGCGCACCACCAAGCAAGCGGCACCATGAAGACCAAGGAGCTCTCTAAACAGGTCAGGGACAAAGTTGGAGAAATACAGATCCGGGTTGGATATTAAAATAATATCCGAAACTTTGAACATCCCAAGGAGCACCAATAAATCTATTATTAAAAAAATGAAAGAATATGACACCACAACAAACCTGCTAAGAGAGGGCCGCCCACCAAAACTCAAGGACCAGGCAAGGAGGGCATTAATCAGAGAGGCAACAAAGAGACCAAAGATAACCCTGAAGGAGCTGCAAAGCCCCACAGCGGAGATTGGAGTATTTGTCCATAGGACCTGTACACTTCACAGAGCTGGGCTTTACGGAAGTGTAGCCAGAAAAAAGCCATTGCTTTAAAAAAAAAAGCAAACACGTTTGTTGTTCGCCAAAGGGTATGTGGGAGACTCCCCAAACATATGTAAGAAGGTACTCTGGACAGATGAGACTAAAATGTAGCTTTTTGGCCATCAAGGAAAACGCTATGCCTGGCACAAACCAAACACCTCTCATCACCCGGAGAATACCATCCCCACAGTGAAGCATGGGGGTGGAAGCATCATGCCTTGGGGATGTTTTTCATCGGCAGGGACTGGGAAACTGGTCAGAATGGAAGGAATGAAGGATGGCGCTAAATACTGTGAAATTCTTGAGGGAAACCTGTTTCAGTCTTCCAGAAATTTTAGATTGGGACGTAGGTTCACCTTCCAGCAGGACAATGACCCTAAGCATACTGCTAAAGCAACACTCAAGTGGTTTAAATGTCTTGGAATGGCCTAGTCAAAGCCCAGACCTCAATTCAATTGAGAATCTGTAGTATGACTTAAAGATTGCTGTACACCAGTGGAACCCATTCAACTTGAAGGAGCTGGAGCAGTTTTGCCTCGAAGAATGGATAAAAATCCCAGTGGCTAGATTTTCCAAGTTTATAGAAACATACTCCAAGAGACTTGCAGCTGTAATTGCTGCAAAAAAGGTGTCTCTATAAAGTATTGACTTTATGAATAGTTCTGAATAGTTATGCACACTCAAGTTTTCATTTTTTGTGTCTTATTTCTTGTTTGTTTCACCCCCCAAAATATTTTGCATCTTCAAAGTGGTAGGCATGTTGTGTAAATCAAATGATACAAAACCCGTAAAAATCATTTTTAATTCCAGGTTGTAAGGCAACAAAATAGGAAAAATGCCAAGGGGGTAAAAACTTTTCCAAGCCACTCTATTTAATATATAGGGTGCCATTTGGGATATTTACGTAGGTGGTCCATCCATCATCTATCCATGAGCCCTGATAATAGAACAGATCCCTGGTGTTAAATATAACCCCGTCCCACTCCCTCGAATTCTAACTCAGGGTCTCGCTATGTACAGTACAGTACCTTAATCATGAATTAAAAATAGTTCATGATGTAATACATGAAGCAGGAAATGAATCATTTAGATCAGCGTCTGTTTGAAATATGGCCGTGTGGCATGCAGTGTGGGCCGTAAACTGTGAAGTCCCAGGCCGCATCCCAAATGGCACCCTATTCCCTACATAGTGCTACTTTTGGTGAAAAGTAGTGCACTCTATAGGGAATAGAGTGCCATTTTGGATGCATCCACATACAGTGGTGCAGTCTGCCACCTCCCCCCCATTAGAAAGCTGTTACCGCATGTCCCTGCTCATGATAAAATAGCCATGGCAAATGGATTCCCTAAAAAGGCCAAGCATATAAGAAAAGGGGACAATTCTGTGGTAAATGTGTTACCTCTGGTAAGTGTCCATTGACTTGACTGCACTGCGGTGCAATTCCAAATGCATTGTCCATCGTCGCTCGCTCTGGGAGGCCACTACAAATTTCACAATCATGTTTTTCCCTCCACCTTTACTGGAAGTCTGTTTGTTTACCTCGCAGGTTGTCAGGACCGTGTGTGTTCCCGTAGATAAGCTTGGCTAGCAGGCGGCGTACATCACCAGCTCAGTGTATGCCTGCATCCCAAATGGCACCCTATTCCCTATATAGTGCACTATGAGCGCGGGTCAAAAATAGTGCACTATATAGGGAATAGGGTGTCATTTGAGACACAGTCTATGAATAGGAAACAGTGTTGTCTGTCTTTGGCCCTCCTCCTCTCCACTGCCCCGTCAACCCCCAGCTCAGAAGAGACATGAGTTATGTCGTCTGTCAGGCCGCCACGTTTATTGAGGCAGATTGTCTGCTGCCTCGGAAGATTGAGTGTTCAGGTGACTTCTGGTGAAATGATAGAGGGGGGGAAAGAGGGGAATACAGAAGCAAAGAAAGAGCTCAGCTTCAAGGCACAAGAGGTAGGGAGCATTTCCTTCATAAGATAAGAGTTGACAGCAAGGCTGTGTTAAGTTATCCACACCGGCATACTGCGTATTGAAAGGTTCAAATTTGACGTTTTTTTTTTAACCCCTAAGCCTTTCAAATAGACTATAAAGAAGGTAGAAAGAAGGGGAACAGGGTTTTAGGCATGCATTCTAAGTGGCATGCTAGTATGAACATTGGAACGTAGCCTAGATATCGCATGCGTCCATCCAGAAGTAAAGCACCCGCTCTGCATCTTAAGAGTGTCCTGTCTCCAGAGACTAGGGGAGCCTAGTTGTGGCATTGCCCTGCCCTACACTTGGATCATTTGGGACTTGGAAATGGGTAGATGGCACACCACTGACCACAGAGAAAGGAAGGATAACTACTTACTTTGACTACTTATCTATAGGATAACTACTTACTTTGATAATGTTGGCCCTTCTGAGAATGAGGACACAGTGCTGAGGTGAACACAGAAACATTGCATCCTCTGAGGCTGGGAATGAGTTGTCATGTGAGGACAATCATCACTGGATTTGTGAGAAAGTGATTTACCAACACCATGACAACACATACAGCAGACCACACAACTTCCTCAATTCTCTCTCTCTCTCTCTCTCTCTCTCTCTCTCTCTCACACAGACACACATACAGGCACTCTCACACACTCTCACACGCTCACCAGTATGCAAACTTGTATTTGTTTTTGCACTTGTACAGTTTTCCTTGATTGCTTGAGCACATTTGTCCAAACATTATTCCCTTTTTCAAAACAACACTCAGCCCTAAGCTGTAATGGGTTATTTTTCAAAATGCATTATGACTCTCGAAACATGAAATACATGACACACAATCAACTACCTCCATCAAAACATACAACTTGTTATGTAATTACATTTTTTTTCTCGACAATTATCAATATAAGGTTAGGTCAACCCCATTTTAAATGTCTGTGTCACGCCTTGGTCTTAGTATTTTGTGTTTTCTTTAATTATTTGTTCAGGCCAGGGTGTGACATGGGTTTATTGTGTTGTCGTATTGGGGTTTTTGTAGACATTGGGATTGTGGCTGATTAGGGGTGTGTCTAGCATTGGCTTGGCTGCCTGAGGCGGTTCTCAATCAGAGTCAGGTGATTCTCGTTGTCTCTGATTGGGAACCATATTTAGGTAGCCTGGGTTTCACTGTGTATTTTGTGGGTGATTGTTCCTGTCTCTGTGTAGTGTTCACCAGATAGGCTGTAATTAGGTTTTCACGTTTCGTTTGTTGTTTTTGTATTTATTTAGTTATTTCATGTATCGCCATTTTTTCCATTAAAGAACATGAGTAACCACCACGCTGCATTTCGGTCCGACTCTCCTTCAACAGACGAACGCCGTTACAGAATCACCCACCACACCCGGACCGAGCGGCGTGGTAACAGGCAGCGACAGCAGGAGCAGCGAAAGGAGGAATGGACATGGGAAGACGTTATGGACAGCAGGAGTATGGAGTATACGACTTGGGAGGAAATAGACAGGTGAGCGGTCGACCCAGAGAGAGTGCCGGAGCCCGCCTGGGATTCGCTGGAGCAGTGCGAAGAGGGCTATAGGAGAATGGAGTCGAAGGGAAAGACACGGCGACGCAGAAAGAAACCCGAAAAGCGGCCCCAAAAATGTATTGGGGGGGGGGCTCAGGGAGAGAGTGGCAGAGTCAGGAGTCAGACCTGAGCCAACTCTCCCTGTTAATCGTGAGGAGCAGCGATCAAAGGACTTCTGGACTTGGGAAGAGATATTGGACGGAAAAGGACCATGGGCACAGCCTGGTGAATATCGACGCCCCAAAGAAGAACTGGAGGCGGCGAGAGCGGAGAGGCGCTGGTATGAAGAGGCAGCACGGCGACGTGGATGGAAGCCTGAGAGTCACCTCCAAAAATGTATTGGGAGGGGGGGGGCTCACAGGGAGTATGGCGATGCCAGGTAGGAGACCTGCGCAAACTCCCTGTGCTTACCGGGGGGCTGGAGAGACCGGGCAGGCACCGTGTTATGCTATGGAGCGCACGGTGTCTCCAGTGCGGGTGCATAGCCCGTTGCGGTACATACCAGCTCTTCGTATTGGCTGGGCTAGAGTGGGCATCGAGCCAGGTAAAGTTGGGCAGGCTCGGTACTCAAGAGCTCCAGTGCGCCTGCACGGTCCGGTCTATCCAGAGCCAACTCCACACACCAGTCCTCCGGTAGCAGCTCCCCGCACCAGGCTTCCTGTGCGTGTCCTCGATCCAGTACCACCAGTTCCAGCACCACGCACCAGGCCTTCAGTGCGCCTCGCCTGTTCAGCACCGCCAGAGCCATCCTTCTCTCTAGCTCTGCCGGAGCCTCCCGCCTGTTCAGCACAGCCAGAGCCATCCCGCCTGTTCAGCACAGCCAGAGCCATCCTTCTCTCTAGCGCTGTCGGAGCCTCCCGCCTGTTCAGCGCAGCCAGCGTTTTCCTCCTCTCCTGCGCTGTCGGAGTCTCCCGCCTGTTCAGCGCTTCCAGAGCCTTCCTCCTCTACAGCGCTGCCGGAGCCTCCTGCCTGTTCAACGCAGCCAGACCTGCCAGTCTGCATGGAGCAGCCAGAGCTGCCAGTTTGCATGGAGCAGCCAGAGCTGTCAGTCTGCACAAAGCTACCAGTCTGCATGGAGCAGCCAGAGCTGTCAGTCTGCATGGAGCAGCCAGAGCTGCCAGTCTGCATGGAGAAGCCAGAGCTGTCAATCTGCATGGAGCAGCCAGAGTTGCCAATCTACATGGAGCAGCCAGAGCTGTCAGTCTGCATGGAGCAGCCAGAGCAGCTAGATCCGCCAGTCAGCCATAATCTTCCAGATCTGCCAGACTCTTCCAGATCTGCCAGTCAACCAGACTCTTCCAGATCTGCCAGTCAACCAGACTCTTCCAGATCTGCCAGTCAACCAGACTCTTCCAGATCCGCCAGCCAGCCAGGATCTGCCGGAGCCAACTACTTGCCTGAGCCACATCTCAGTACTGGGCTTCCTCTCAGTACTGGGCTTCCCCTCAGTACTGGGCTTCCCCTCAGTCCCGGGCTGCCCCTCAGTCCCGGGCTGCCCCTCAGTCCCGGGCTGCCCCTCAGTCCCGAGCTGCCCCTCAGTCCCGAGCTTCCCCTCAGTCCCGAGCTTCCCCTCAGTCCCGAGCTGCCTCAGTCCCGAGCTTCCCCTCAGTCACGAGCTGCCCCTCAGTCCAGTGGGGTTCTGGGTGAGGACTACGAGGTCATGGTCGGCGGCGAGGGTGGACTGTCCCAGGACGCAAGGGGGAGGAACTAAGACATTTATGGAGTGGGGTCCACGTCCCGAGCCGGAGCCGCCACCATGGACAGACGCCCACCCGGACCCTCCCTATGGTTTTGAGGTGCGTCCGGGAGTCCGCACCTTGGGGGGGGTTCTGTCACACCTTGGTCTTAGTATTTTGTGTTTTCTTTAATTATTTGTTCAGGCCAGGGTGTGACATGGGTTTATTGTGTTGTCGTATTGGGTTTTTGTAGACATTGGGATTGTGGCTGATTAGGGGTGTGTCTAGCATAGGCTTGGCTGCCTGAGGCGGTTCTCAATCAGAGTCAGGTGATTCTCGTTGTCTCTGATTGGGAACCATATTTAGGTAGCCTGGGTTTCACTGTGTATTTTGTGGGTGATTGTTCCTGTCTCTGTGTAGTGTTCACCAGATAGGCTGTAATTAGGTTTTCACATTTCGTTTGTTGTTTTTGTATTTATTTATTTATTTATTTCATGTATCGCCATTTTTTTCCATTAAAGAACATGAGTAACCACCACGCTGCATTTCGGTCCGACTCTCCTTCAACAGACGAACGCCGTTACAGTCTGTGCCATCTGTTGATACAATACTTATAGTATGCACCACAAAGACAACTAAACATATTATCACAACATGGGCTGTATTCTTTTTTTCCTAAAATGATTTTTTTAATATACCACAGATGACCAATGTAGAAAGAATGTTACTCAAGAGCATGAATATCCAGAAACAAACTTCTATATTTGAACCTTTACCATTTTAACTGAGCGCTGCACTTTCCTCTATGGGTCCATCCACCACTCATTTGCCCTTGCCCTCTTACTTGGTCCATTATTGCAAGCAACAACTCAGAGGTGACCTCTTTTATGCATGAATAAGGACTGATTGAACAATTGTGCAAAGAAGATGTGCAGAAGAGGTTCACAGTCACGGGATTCATTTATGTCAGCCGTGACCAAACGTCTGAATGTTGTTTGACACGACTTACACGACTGACTTTTGCGTCTTTTGTCGAGAGTTTGCTTACCATTTGCGTAGTATATGAAGGCAATGAGTAATGATTTACTGTTGTGCGAGAAAGTATATTGTTGTGCTCATTAAGTTATGATGGAGCTCAAGTGGTCCCCGGGTTTTTGGTATTAGCATATTAATAAAATCTCTACTTCTTATCTTACTGTGCACCAGTAGTTATGTTTCACACATCATCAGACACAACATGAAATCATGTGTCAGACACAACATGAAATCAAGTGTAAACTCACTACTCGGAAGACAAATAAAAATATGCAAAGGAGAAGCTATAGCCACAACTACCCAGGTCATTTTTTATACCTCCCTAGGGGTTACATCTTCACACCGATAGAGACAGACACAGAGCCAGACACAGACACAGAGCCAGACACAGAGACAGAGACAGATACAAAGCAGAGGCAGCGCTATCACTAGAACCTGAGAATTAACGTAAAGTAGAATTAAAATACACAGTACAAGAAAGCATCAGGCATTGTTGAAGATGTCTGAGGCCATCTATGCCAAGCCAGACCCAGAAGGTCAAGTTGGACAGAGGTGAGATGGAGGAGAGGATTGTGGATATCTACGTCAGTGCAGACACCCTGAGACAAGCAACAAGACAGAAGACTTCTCCAACTAATGGACCGGGAGACCAGCACGCGCACACACACACGCACATGCACACACACACACAATATATATACACTCAAATACTGTACACACATATTTGTATGTGTCCATAGAGCCTGATAGCACAAGGAAGAGACCCTTACTAGCTGTTGCAGTGTGTCTGGGGCTGCTGTCTTCTCCTACTGGCTGGGATCATAGGCCTGTCTGTCCACTGTGTGTATAGCTAAATTGTAATTACTAGAATTCAGTGACAGTTCTGTGGTTATTATCTGATTTAGTGAGTAACTTTTCTAGGCCAACTACAGACCAGACACAACAACCTGACTAAAGAGAGAGACCAGCTACAGAGGGAGAAAGATGATCTTATGGGAAAGTTCTATAATCTGAGTGAGTTTACCTAATACATGATCATAACATCAATTGCACATGTTCAATACGCACAGGGCCGTAACTAATTCGAAAAATAAATCATATATATATATATATATATATGCTGTAATTTTGCACACAAAGAAAATCAATTACGGGTCAACATCTTAATATTGTTCCCAGCGTTAATCAAAGTTCAGAATGCTTCAATTCATGATCTGACTAAGTTCTAATTGTGCCTCTTTGCGAACGAGTGGAATCATGAACAGTGGTTTGTTCGTTTTGTTTGCCTGCATCCCCCGGATTTGCATCCTGGATTTGCCTTTTAAGCAGCACGTTCACCACTATCTCAAACGGCTAACGCTGCCCTCTCACGGCACAGCTCGTAGTCCGCTCAAGTAGACACTAGAGACGCTGCTAACAGAGGTGTCAGTCAGACAAAAGTCAATTTTAAAACCGACCCGCATCTCCTGCCGTGTATACAGAGATCCTCAAAAAAATACAATTTATTTGACTCTGGGTGAATGAGTACAAAACTGTTAAATAGTCGCTAATAGATATGTCAGTCAGTCATACACACACACACACACACACACACACACACACAATCACATACACGCACACACACACACACACACACACACACACACACACACACACACGGGTATCCATAAAATCAACAGTCAATACACACACAAACTTCCATAAAATCAACAGTCAATACGCCACAAACTTATTGCTATAACACCACGTTAAAGAAAAACAGATTTGCAATACATTTGTAATAATCCGTCATCATGCCTGTATGATTTTGAAGCAGAGACTTCTATTGCAGTAACATTGAAGGGCTCTGGGAGGTATTACTTAGTCAGCTAGAAGGATGAAGTAAGACGGTAACGTTAAAAGGAGCCTACTTCAGCAGGAGCAAAAAAACAGGCTTCTAAATTTTCAGAATCAAATAAAATAAAATGTATTTATATAGCCCTTCGTACATCAGCTGATATCTCAAAGTGCTGTACAGAAACCCAGCCTAAAACCCCAAACAGCAAGCAATGCAGGTGTTGAAGCACGGTGGCTAGGAAAAACTCCCTAGAAAGGCCAAAACCTAGGAAGAAACCTAGAGAGGAACCAGGCTATGTGGGGTGGCCAGTCCTCTTCTGGCTGTGCCGGGTGGAGATTATAACAGAACATGGTCAAGATGTTCAAATGTTCATAAATTACCAGCATGGTCGTATAATAATAAGGCAGAACAGTTGAAACTGGAGCAGCAGCACGGTCAGATGGACTGGGGACAGCAAGGAGTCATCATGTCAGGTAGTCCTGGGGCATGGTCCTAGGGCTCAGGTCCTCTGAGAGAGAGAAAGAAAGAGAGAATTAGAGAGATCATATGTGGGGTGGCCAGTCCTCTTCTGGCTGTGCCGGGTGGAGATTTTAACAGAACATGGCCAAGATGTTCAAATGTTCATAAATGACCAGCATGGTCGAATAATAATAAGGCAGAACAGTTGAAACTGGAGCAGCATCATGGCCAGGTGGACTGGGGACAGCAAGGAGTCATCATGTCAGGTCGTCCTGGGGCATGGTCCTAGGGCTCAGGTCCTCCGAGAGAGAGAAAGAAAGAGAGAAGGAGAGAATTAGAGAACGCACACTTAGATTCACACAGGACACCGAATAGGACAGGAGAAGTACTCCAGATATAACAAACTGACCCTAGCCCCCCGACATAAACTACTGCAGCATAAATACTGGAGGCTGAGACAGGAGGGGTCAGGAGACACTGTGGCCCCATCCGAGGACACCCCCGGACAGGGCCAAACAGGAAGGATATAACCCCACCCACTTTGCCAAAGCACAGCCCCCACACAACTAGAGGGATATCTTCAACCACCAACTTACCATCCTGAGACAAGGCTGAGTATAGCCCACAAAGATCTCTGCCATGGCACAACCCAAGGGGGTGCGCCAACCCAGACAGGATGACCACATCAGTGAATCAATCCACTCAGGTGACGCACCCCTTCCAGGGACGGCATGAGAGAGCCCCAGCAAGCCAGTGACTCAGCCCCTGTAATAGGGTTAGAGGCAGAGAATCCCAGTGGAAAGAGGGGAACCGGCCAGGCAGAGACAGCAAGGGCGGTTCGTTGCTCCAGAGCCTTTCCGTTCACCTTCCCACTCCTGGGCCAGACTACACTCAATCATATGACCCACTGAAGAGATGAGTCTTCAGTAAAGACTTAAAGGTTGAGACCGAGTTTGCGTCTCTGACATGGGTAGGCAGACCGTTCCATAAAAATGGAGCTCTATAGGAGAAAGCCCTGCCTCCAGCTGTTTGCTTAGAAATTCTAGGGACAATGAGGAGGCCTGCGTCTTGTGACCGTAGCGTATGTGTAGGTATGTACGGCAGGACCAAATCAGAGAGATAGGTAGGAGCAAGCCCATGTAATGCTTTGTAGGTTTGCAGTAAAACCTTGAAATCAGCCCTTGCTTTGACAGGAAGCCAGTGTAGAGAGGCTAGCACTGGAGTAATATGATGAATTTTTTTGGTTCTAGTCAGGATTCTAGCAGCCGTATTTAACACCAACTGAAGTTTATTTAGTGCTTTATCCGGGTGGCCGGAAAGTAGAGCAATGCAGTAGTCTAACCTAGAAGTGACAAAAGCATGGATTAATTTTCATGCATCATTTTTGGACAGAAAGTCTCTGATTTTTGCAATGTTACGTAGATAGAAAAAAGCTGTCCTTGAAATGGTCTTGATATGTTCTTCAAAAGAGAGATCAGGGTCCAGAGTAACGCCGAGGTCCTTTACAGTTTTATTTGAGACGACTGTACAACCATTAAGATTAATTGTCAGATTCAACAGAAGATCTCTTTGTTTCTTGGGACCTAGAACAAGCATCTCTGTTTTGTCTGGGTTTAAAAGTAGAAAGTTTGCAGCCATCCACTTCCTTATGTCTGAAACACATGCTTCTAGCAAGGGCAATTTTGGGGCTTCACCATGTTTCATTGAAATGTACAGCTGTGTGTCATCCGCATAGCAGTGAAAGTTAACATTATGTTTTCAAATAACATCCCCAAGAGGTATAATATATAGTGAAAACAATAGTGGTCCCAAAACGGAACCTTGAGGAACACCGAAATTTACAGTTGATTTGTCAGAGGACAAACCATTCACAGAGACAAACTGATATCTTTCTGACAGATAAGATCTAAACCAGGCCAGAACTTGTCCGTGTAGACCAATTTGGGTTTCCAATCTCTCCAAAAGAATGTGGTGATCGATGGTATCAAAAGCAGCACTAAGGTCTAGGAGCACGAGGACAGATGCAGAGCCTCTGTCCGATGCCATTAAAATGTCATTTACCACCTTCACAAGTGCCGTCTCAGTGCTATGATGGGGTCTAAAACCAGACTGAAGCATTTCGTATACATTGTTTGTCTTCAGGAAGGCAGTAAGTTGCTGCGCAACAGCCTTTTCTAAAATTTTTGAGAGGAATGGAAGATTCGATATAGGCCGATAGTTTTTTATATTTTCTGGGTCAAGGTTTGGCTTTTTCAAGAGAGGCTTTATTACTGCCACTTTTAGTGAGTTTGGTACACATCCGGTGGATAGAGAGCCGTTTATTATGTTCAACATAGGAGAATAACTTTGCTTTACAAAGATTAGGCTACCTGGACAGACAGTGATGTGGTGCTCAGTGGTGAGGCTGAGGCAGGCTGCAATGCACGCATGCAGGAGGAAACAGAGCGAGAGAGAGAGAGAGAGGAAGCAAACAGTGAGAGGTTAACATCGCGGTTCCCAAACTTAGGGTTGGAGCCCCATGTGGGGTCCCCTGAGAAAATCTGTACTAATCTTATCAAACAAGTTAGGAACCAAAACAAATAAGATATCTTTCAACATGAACACATTCACATGGCCTATCTTCCCTATAGGCCTACATTGAAATGCACTCAATGCAGTTTACATGCAAACAACGCAGTTCTAAAATAGTTTATATCAGTGGTTGTTTGTCTTATCTCGATCGCCCACTGGAGTTTATAGTTGACCTATTACCCACCTTTAAAAAAAACCCACAACATCACTGAAATTCATACAGAATCCTAAGTAATATTGAAATATGTAAATGTGACAATATGATAACCTGTGTGCTCGGTTGATATCTGTTTATGCGGAGCTGGATTAGTAATGCCTAGGAACACAAATGTGAGCGCAATGTAACTTCAGAAAAGCCATGTCTATGTAAAGAGTTGATGACTTATGCAATTCACCATCACTACTGACTGAACAGACGCTGACGCAACGTGTCCAAATGGCATTTGAAAGTTATTTTTTTTATTATATAGAAATGCAGTACATTTTGGAAGGTTAAAGCTCATTTACTCCATTTCTATACAATTAACCCCACTGTCTTCCAAACCTCGCTGAAACTCAAACCCTGGTTATGGCCCTGAACGCGCACTAAAATGTTGTTTGTATTCTTTCACTAATGAGTGCAGAATAATGAGATGGCAATGAGTGTTTTAACTAACCTGTTCTGAGGGCTGGGACCAGTTTGAATCCTGTTGGAACTTCACCTCTACTGACAATAAAATCTGGAAGGAGAGCAGACAGGACTGTGTGGAGAGAGGAGCAGACCTGGTGCTCATAAACAGAAAGGAGAAATAGGGGAGAGACTGGGGGGGATAGATAAATACATAGTGGGAGAGTGGTGATAAACATACTTTAAAAAAAAATCAGTATTCATTTATCTTTCTCAACAACAGAGATGTCTCTTTGGCCCTCGACAAGAGAGCCTGGATCGGTCTGACTGACAGAGAGGCTGAGGGGTCGTGGAAATGGGTAGACGGCACACCACTGAACACAAGGTGAGAGATTTGACCATCCAGTTTTGATATCTCGACGTTGAAAACAAATTATATCGTTTCAAATCATCTTTAAAAAAAAGTAATGTTTCCCCTCACAGATGTCATTTAAATTAGCTTTATAGATTAACCGTAGAAACCAAGCATTGTTTGCATAATGAAAATGTCATGATTTTTTATGTTTTATTATTATAGTATTTTTTAATCTTTCTGTTGGTGGCCCACTCTTGATGGTATGTAATCGTACAGTGTTGTGGCTTTAAAGCTGAAAAAATAGAGGCACTATGGATGTTTGAATGTCTGGTTCCCTGTGTTAGCAGTCACTGGAGGAGAAAATAGCCTAGTAATGGTGGTGATCAGTCAAGTAATGGGGAAGAGGACTGTGTTCAACTAAAACGTGGACAAGATGACCTTGTATAGACATGGAATGATTTCTCTCTCTTCCTCTCTCTTCATCTCCATGACTCTCTCTCTGGCTCTCCCTCTCTCGTTCTGTCTCGATCCCTTCTCATTTATGTTTGCTTTGTTCTGAACACATTAATACAATTTCCATTTACTTCCTGGGATACATTAGTAGCTTCCTGTCTTCAGTAGTTATATGATGGACACATCATCAGACACAGACCACACTAAAAGTAAACAGCTGCATTAGAACAGGTAGAAGGGACCAGCATGAGGTTATTAAGTTAGTACAGTCGACTCCCGATAAGTACGCATCAGGTAAGTGCCAGACCTGGGTTCAGATACTACTTGAAACCTTTCAAATGCTTTGAGAATTTGCTTTTAGCATGCCTTCAGTGCCAGGTGGGGGGCCTTTGTACAGTCGTGGCCAAACGTTTTGAGAATGACACAAATATGAATTTCCACAAAGTTTGCTGCTTCAGTGTCTTTAGATATTTTTGTGAGATGCTACTGTGGAACACTGAAGTATAATTATGAGCATTTCATATGTGTCAAAGGCTTTTATGTGTCAAAGGCTTTTATTGACAATTACATGAAGTTGATGCAGAGTCAATATTTGCAGTGTTGACCCTTCCTTTTCAAAACCTCTGCAATCCGCCCTGGCATGCTGTCAATTAACTTCTGGACAACATCCTGACTGATGGCAGCCCATTCTAGCATAATCAATCCTTGGTGTTTGTCAGAATTTGTGGGTTTTTGTTTGTCCACCCGCCTCTTGAGGATTGACCACAAATGGGATTATGGTCAGGGGAGTTTCCTGGCCATGGACCCAAAATATCATTGTTTTGTTCCCCAAGCCACTTAGTTATCACTTTTGCCTTAAGGCAAGGTGCTCCATCATGCTGGAAAAGGCATTGTTCGTCACCAAACTGTTCCTGGATGGTTGTGAGAAGTTGCTCTCAGAGGATGTTTTGGTAGCATTCTTTATTCATGACTGTGTTCTTAGGCAAAATTGTGAGTGAGCCCACTCCATTGGCTGAGAAGCAACCCCACACATGAATGGTCTCAGGATGCTTTACTGTTGGCATGATACAGGACTGATGGTAGCGCTCACCTTGTCTTCTCCGGACAAGCTTTTTTCCGGATGCCCCAAACAATCCGAAATGGGATTCATCAGAGAAAATTACTTTACCCCAGTCCTCAACAGTCTAATCCCTGTACCTTTTGCAGAATATCAGTCTATCACTGATGTTTTTCCTGGAGAGAAGTGGCTTCTTTGCTGCCCTTTTTGACATCAAGCCATCCTCCAAAAGTCATCGCCTCACTGTGCGTGCAGATGCACTCACGCCTTCCTGCTGCCATTCCTGAGCAAGTTCTGTACTGGTGGTGCCACGATCCCACAGGTGAATCAACTTTAGGAGATGGTCCTGGCACTTGCTGGACTTTCTTGGGCGCCCCGAAGCCTTCTTCACAACAATTGAACCGCTCTCCTTGAAGTTCTTGATGATCCGATAAATGGTTGATTTAGGTGCAATCTTACTGGCAGCAATATCCTTGCCTGTGAAGCCCTTTTTGTGAAAAGGAATGATGGCCGCACGTGTTTCCTTGCAGGTAACCATGGATGACAGAGGAAGAACAATAATTCCAAGCACCACCATCCTTTTGAAGCTTCCAGTCTGTTAATCGAACTCAATCAGCATGACAAATCAGCATGACAGAGTGATCTCCAGCCTTGTCCTCGTTAACACTCACACCTGTGTTAACGAGAGAATCACTGACATGATGTCAGCTGGTCCTTTTGTGGCAGGGCTGAAATGCAGTGGAAATTTTGGGGGGATTCAGTTCATTTGCATGGCAAAGAGGGACTTTGCGATTAATTGCAATTCATCTGATCACTCTTCAGAACATTCTGGAGTATATGCAAATTGCCATCATACAAACTGAGGCAGCAGACTGTGAAAATTAATAATTGTGTCATTCTCAAAACTTTTGGCCACGAATGTACTTTTGGGGCTTTTCTGTTGCAACAGAAGTATTTTAAATGATTTCATATAGAGAGGCATTCTGGTAATACTCCTTAGACACTGGATCCAAAGCGCTCTTTGCTCGTTTCGATAATGTGGTTGATGTCACGGATGACTAGGAGGGGAAGGGAGGAATCAGGCGCAGAGAGCAGAGGGTTCACGAAGAAATGCACTTTATTCCGGCACAAAATGGTCATGCCCAAAACACAGGGCGGAAAACACTGACCAACCCAAACACAGGGTAACAACGGTCCGGAGCACAATAACACCTCCGATACAAGACGTGAACAAAATATAATCCCGCACAAACAAGGACGGGCCTCACAAGCTTAAATAGCAAATCAAGAAAACACAAATAGGAACAGGTGCAACTCATAAGACTAAACTAACAGAAGAGGGAAAAGGGATCGGTGGCGGCTAGTAGACCTGTGATGACGACCGCCGAGCACCGCCCGAACAGGCAGGGGAGCCAACTTCGACGGGAGTCGTGACAGTTGCCTTGATTTTTTTGGGGTCTCTGACTCTGGATTCACAGACACCCAAATATCCCCTATGTATATTTTGACATGGCCTATTGATTAACGAGACACAGTTTATCTTATTATTTTGTGCTATAATTAGCAATTTTCCTTGAAATATTATCCTTATAATTGTTCTACATTGTCGTGTCTCAATGGGACCGCTAGGCTATAAATAGGAGCTATATGCAATGGTCAGGTCACTCTCAGTCACCTGTGCGCATCCTGTACAATGTATTAAAGCCAGCAATAAGAAATCAATCTCTTGTTGAGTGCTCCATCTCCTTTTTACCTCGAATTTGTTATTTTGGATGTTTTCCTTGGCAAGCTATTCTTGTAATTTCATATAGTATTTAAACCCAGGTCTGGTAAGTCCACACTGTCGACTCAGGGATCAGATAAAGATGCATAAAGGAAAATAACATGTCCCAACCTCAACCCCCATGTTACTTTTAGATGATCTTCCTATTTTTACATTTCCATTTCTTCTGGGGACAACATATCACAAACAGTTAGACTCAGAAACGGACACGAAGCAGACACAGACCCAGGGGCAATGATAGGTTCAGAACCTGAGTAGACATTGCTGCATAGTATATAGTCAGAAAACATAGTATATTGTTGAAAATGTCTGAGGCCAGACGTGAGCAAGAAGGTCAAGTTTTTCAGAGGTGAAGCTGATATAGGATTGTGGACATCTACGTCAGTGCAGACACCCTGAGGCACCATGAGACCAGGACCAAGACAAAGAGGTAGAAGACACCTCTTCAAAGAACGGACTGTGAGATCAACCTAATACACACACAATCTTTCTCACACACACACACACACACACACACACACACACACACACACACACACACACACACACACACACACACACACACACACACACACACACACACACACACACACACACACACACACAAAGGCGCATGCACACGCACGTGTGCGCATACACACACACATGCGCAAACTCACACACACACCACGCACAGAAAAACGATTCACATATTTTTTTAGCACAGGGAAGAGACCCTTCATAGCTCTTGCTGTGTTATCCTACTGGCTGGGATCATAGGCCTGTCTGTCCACTGTAGGTATGTATACGTTATAATTCCTACAATTTACCTGCAGTTCTGTGCTTATCTGTTTTAGTTGTTATCGCTGATAACGGGTCTCTACGAGCTTCTTAGCTTATCAGACCAACTCATCTGCAGAAAGAGGCCAACTACAGACCAGTTACAACACCCTGACTGAAGAGAGACCAGCTACAGATCAACTACAACACCCTGAATGAAGAGAGACCACTTATAGATCAGTCACAACAACCTGATTGAGGAGAGAGAGACCAGAGACCAGATACTTAAAACAGTGTCACCTCCAGTTGAACACAGACAGAGGGCAGAACGGCACTGAGAGGACACACACACGGTCAACGGCTCATGCAGACACGCACAGACGCACACAGTCCACGTGCACGCACACACAAGTGAAGTTCCCTTTAAAACCTCTGATGAAGATATTTGCCACAAACACTTTAGAATAACTCTTCACGCTGATGTCACACACCGACAGCATTGATACAACATCAAAAAATATCCCTATATGGCCATTGGTGTCATAATGAGTTTGGGCCATAACGTGCCCTCCGTTTGAAGCCTGCAGAAACAACCAACATTCCTCGCAAATTGATGGGCTGAAAGGCTGCAATTGTCACTGTTTGTTGTCCTGCAGCTACCATGTTTATCGCTCTGTTAGATGATCCTGTCAAGTCCATGTTCCTGCTTGAAGGTGATTGGATACCCAAAACATTATATTGACTGCAGTGGACCACAGACAGAGATCAGAGAGGTACCAGGTGAAGCTACTCAACTACTGGTCACTACAGTTAGAATCATAAAGTAGATATTACCATTACGAGTCAGTCACAAAAAGGTAATCATACAATTAGTGAAGGTGGATGACTACGTCAACAAAGAGGTTATTGAAGAAAACGAGAATGGAGCAATGAGGAGAGTGACGAATGAGACCCATCGCTCAGGTAAGAACTAAGAAAACTCTATCACACAAACACAGACACACAAGCTTTGGGAACAATCTTTTGAAAGTATATTGGAGCAATGCATTTTGGGCAATGGTGTTCTACACTGCCTTGTTTTGTGTCCATTTATTTAAAAAAAAACATGTTGACAACCCAATATTGTTTATCAACCAGGTTGTCACAAAAATACTTATACTTTAATAGTAGCCTTACGTTCTTTATTTTTTGAAATTGTGTTAAAGGCAATGCTCTTTTCTATCCTTGAAAAGCTGTATTTGACAGTTTTTTGTGTGGTATCGATGATGGTATTTGATGATGGGAAATGAATGATGGGAAATGAACGAATCAATAAATGTGGGGAAACAGAACACCTTCAAAAAGAATCCGTTTGGTTTACAGTTTTTCCCAACTGTTAACACACGTTTGCTGAAACTACAACTCAGGTACTCAAAACTCAAAACACAAAACAGTTAGCCAATTTCCCCAAACCCCACAGACATCTTGCAAAATGAAACGCAGCATACAAAGGAGACACACACACATCAAACGAATCCAAAACTATTATCAGAACCTATTTCACTGTAAAGACTAAGATTTTGTGGTTGAACTGTATATTGTTTTTGTGTACTCAAACAAGAAAGGAACACAAATGTAAAAACCTTTGTTTTATATTTCAACATAACTCAATACAAGTCCAACAGCCTACGGTAACCACACATACAGTAAAAATGCAAACATACAAGTAAATATATTTTACATAGGCAACGGAAGACAAACAGGCCTATTGGTACTACTGTACTGTATGTTAGATCAATTGTATGGAATAGATGAAGAAACTGTCAAAATACAGTCACGTCTAAATCTCAAAGTCAAGAAGCAAATATTCCATTGCGAAAACAAAATCAGTCTTGTCTTGGGTTTTGGTCACCAACATCACAGGCAGTATTCTCCTTGGCCAGACGGTGTGGGAAATATCTTCTGGCACGACACATCCACCCCTGGCAGGACTCTGCTGGAATGTCACCACAGTCCTCCTCCATTGCCTGGAGAAGGGCCATACGTTCATGGGGTTTGCGATCATACACCTTCCACCGCCATGCTGGAAACAACTCCTCACTGGGGTTGAGAAATTGGGAATATGGTGAGAATTGTAAACCTGGGATGGTCATTGAACCAGTTCCGGACCTGAGCAGCCTGATGGAAACTCTCGTTGTCCCAAATTAGAACATACATTTGCTGCTCAGGATCACCTGGCCCACTCTGGTCTGGCTGAAAAGATTGTCATGTAAGGTGTTCAGGAAAGGAAGGAGATGGGCAGTGTTGTGTTGGTCCAAGAGTGGCTTGACGGTGGAGGACCCCATTGTGGCTCATAGCTGCGCATATGGTGACATTTACCCCAATGTGGCCATGTACCTCAATGACGGCGCGTTGACCAATGATGTTCCTTCCTCTCCTTCTCGTCTTCGCTAAATTGAATCCAGCCTCATCTATGAATATGAGTTCCTGGGGGATGGGACTTGCGTCCAACTCCATGAGTCTCTGAAATGACAATAAATACTGTAATTGCTATGCAGCAAAGTTCACTGGCAACATCAATGCATCTCTAATGTTTTAAGAGTGTGATACGAGAACATTACTTGCTTGCATGTATTCGTACCGCTTATCCTTATCCTTATCCTTATCCTTATCCTTATCCTTATCCTTATCCTTATCCTTATCCTTCACTCTTTGGGAATTCCTTTCAAATGAGTCTGTAGATTTGCTTCATCCGGAGATGGTGTTTCTTTAGGATGCGGGCTGTGGTTGATAAGCTCACTCTGACGCCGTGGAAGACGGCAGGGTTTTCAATCAACTGCTGTTGTATTTCCCAACGTTTTATGGCATTCTTTTTTAAAATGCCATTTTGCACAATGGAAGCCTCCCGTTCGTCTGTAAATAGACACGTTCTACCACCCCGTACGCAGTCGTCGTCTCTCAGTTCGACAAAAGAAAATAGCATACAGTACAGTAAACACTACAGTAATACAGTATACAAGATAAACATGTTACAAAGGAGTATAGCTCCCAATTTCATGCATACAGTAAGACAGAAAACATTCACTTTGTTTCTCCTTACAGCATGTATTGGAATCTACAGTCATTACTGTGCTTTGTTGTCAAGTAGTAAAAGTAGTAGATATATCCAATGTCTGCAGTACATACCTATTCTCATTTTGGAATGTCCGGATGATGGTTCCACATCATCTACCACAGTCGCCCAAATTTCATCACAGATTACTCTCCTTGTTTTTGGTCTTCTTCCATCTCCATCATCTTTTTTTAACTAGGCGAGTCAAGGTTATACCCCGAAGGTTGTAAATAAACCATTTTTAAGGTGATATAAGGTGATATAACTTGTGTCATTGTTATAGAGCTGTAAAACCCACAGCCGAATGACTTCAGAATGAGCATTTCTCACTGTAAATTGCTGCTGACATTGAACATAGCTTAGGGTAAGGATATGTAATCAATTTCAGACTTTCCTCTGCCACTATTCCCATCATTTTATAGGTTGTAAATAAACCCTTTTTAAGCTGATATATCTGGCTCTCATGAGGACCGCCACAGGAAAGGTAGACCAAGAGTTAACTCTGCTGCAGAGGATAAGTTCATTAGAGTTACCAGACTCAGACTGCAGCCCAAATAAATGCTTCACAGAGTTCAAGTAACAGACACATCTCAACATCAACTGTTCAGAGGAGACTGCAAGAATCAGGCCTTCATGGTTGAATTGCTGCAAAGAAACCACTACTAAAGGACACCAATAATAATAAGAGACTTTCTAGGTTCAAGAAACATGAGGAATGGACATTAGACCGGTGGAAATCTGTCCTTTGGTCTTCGAAGTCTAAATTTCAGATTTTTGGTTCCAACCTCCGTGTCTTTGTGAGACGCAGAGAAGGTGAACAGATAATCTCTGCACGTGTGGTTTCCAACGTGAAGCATGGAGGAGGAGGTGTGATGGTGTGCTTTGCTGGTGACACTGTCACCAGCATGACTACCACAGCATTCTGCAGTGATAGGCCATTCCATCTGGTTTACGCTTAGTGGGACTATCATTTGTTTTTCAACAGGACAATGACCCAAAACACACCTCCAGGCTGTGCAAGGGCTATTTGACCAAGAAGGAGAGTGATGGAGAGCTGCATCAGATAACCTGGCCTCCACAATCACCTGACTTCAACCCAACTGAGATGCTTTGGGATGAGTTGACCTCATCCCATACCACTTTTACTGTATATTTTACAGGACAGTTGTAAGTAAAGATAGGGAGACTGATATATAGATGGGCACAGAAAGTGATTAAGCGCACGGGCCAGGGCTCAAACCCACATCGCCTAGTGGACATACGTGGTCCAGAGGCAGGAGCTTAGACCTCTACACCAGACTCCAGCACACTGACCGGATTTTCTTTATTCTTGTATATACTGTAAAATCCTATTGGTTGGAATCATATAGGAGTCCAATAGGAGTGGCTCCAAAATCTGATAGGAATTTTCTATTGGATATTTTTGTATCTGAATCTTAAAGGATCTTATAAGATAAAACCATATAGGATAGAATCCTGTACACTATAGTTAACTTGGCTGCTTAACGTATGGAGCACCCAACCTCCAAACCTCTTAGACAATTACCATTGAAGGTGAACAATGGAGACATGTGAACTATAATATCATAACATCAGTATTGAACTGCCACCGTTTGCACTTGAAATGGTGACCCTATAGTGGGAATGTCCCCTCTACCCATTAGCTACAATATCTCATGCAGCCCCATCCCCCCCATGGTTCAAGGGGCACAACGTCAGTAAACATTTGCATGTCTTGCATTTGCATCACACATTAAAGTTATTGTACCAAATGCAACAACAATATCTGCGAGCCAAACTGAGATTGTCCACTAGGTTGTTTCCATTTTTGAAAACACGTGTGCTATGTGGCGCTAGAGCCATGGTAGGCACTGGTAGTTACATCAAATCAAATCGAATACAACCTTACAGTGAAATGCTTACTTTACAAGCCCTTAACCAACAAAGCAGTTTTTTTTAAATACCACCAACAACAAAAAAAGTTACAAATAATTAAAGAGCAGCAGTAAAATAACAATAGCGAGGCTATATACAGGGGGTACCTGTCACGCCCTGGCCATAGAGAGGCTTTTTATTCTCTATTTTGGTTAGGCCAGGGTGTGACTAGGGTGGTCATTCTATGTTCTTTTTTCTATGTTTTTGTATTTCTTTGTTTTTGGCCGGGTATGTTTCTCAATCAGGGACAGCTGTCTGTCGTTGTCTCTGATTGAGAACCATACTTAGGTAGCTCTTGCCCACATGGGTTTTGTGGGTAGTTGTTTTCTGCTTTGTATCTGTACCAGACAGAACTGTTTTGGTTATTATTTTTGTCATTTTCGTATTTAGTGTTCAGTCGCTAATAAATAAATAATGAACATGTACCACGCTGCACCTTGGTCCTCACCTTCTTCTCTTGAATGCCGTGACAGTACCGGTACAGAGTCAATGTGCGGGGGGCACCGGTTAGTCGAGGTAGTTGAGGTAATATGTACACTACCGTTCAAAGAAGAAGGCCAGCATCCCGGAGTCACCTCTTCACTGTTGACGTTGAGACTGGTGTTTTGCGGGTACTATTTAATGAAGCTGCATCAATCTACACACAATACCCCATAATGACAATGTATTCAGAGCCTTTACACAGTACTTTGTTGAAACACCTTTGGCAGTGATTACAGCCTTGAGTCTTCTTGGGAATGACCACATCCAGTGTGACCAACAGGATCAACCAGCAACCAAGGGCACGTTGACAGATCTCCCAACAAGTCAAATCAGGGACCCGAACCAGCGAACTATCCCCAACTGCCAGGCCACCAACCATCCAAGTAACCCCCGCCCCCTGAACCCCCCCCCCTTGTGTATGACTCTACAAGCTTGGACACCTGTATTTGGGGAGAGTCTCCCATTCTTCTCTGCAGATCCTCTCAAGCTCTGTCAGGTTGAATGGGGAGCTTTTGCTGCACAGCTATTTTTAGGTCTCTCCAAAGATATTCGATCTGGTTCAAGTCTGGGCTCTGGGTGTGTCACTCAAGGACATTCAGAGACTGGTCCAGAAACCATTCCTGTGTTGTCTTGGCTGTCACCTCCCTGACCAAGGCCCTTCTCCCCCGATTGCTCATTTTGGCCAGGCGGCCAGCTCTAGGAAGAGTCTTGGTGGTTCCAAACTTCTTCCATTTAAGAATGATGCAGGCTACTGTGTTCTTGATGACCTTCAATGCTGCAGACATGTGCAATCCTATCACGGAGCTCTATGGAAAATCCCCTCGGCCTCATGGCTTGATTTTTGCTCTGGCATGCACTGTCAACTGTGGGACCTTAGATAGACAGGTGTGTGCCTTTCCAAATAATGTCCAGTCAATTGAATTTAATTCAGGTGGACTCTAATCAAGTTGTAGAAACATCTCAAGGATGATCAATGGAAACGGGATGCACATGTGCTCAATTTCGAGTCTCATAGCAAAGGGTCTGAATACTTATGTAAATAAGATATTTTGATTTATTTATTGTTTTATTTTTTGATCACATTTCTTAAAACCTGTTTTCGTTTTGTCATTAAGGGGTATTGTGTGTAGATTAATGAGGACTTTAAGGTTGTAAAGTTTTTGTTTTTTTCCAAAGTCAAGGGGTTTGAAAACCTTCCGAATGCACTGTATGAAGGAAAAGAACATGTCCCAACCTCAACCACCATGTTATTTTCATCCTCTTTTTACATTTCCGTTTCTTCTGGGGACAACATATCAAGAACAGTTAGTCTCAGAAACGGACACAAAGCAGACACAGACCCAGGGGCAATGATTGGTTCAGGACCTGAGTAGACATTGCTGTATTGTATATAGTCAGAAAACAGTATATTGTTGAAAATGTCTGAGGCCATTGGTGACAAGCCAGATGTGACCAAGAAGGTGACTATAGGTGAAGCTATGAGAATTATATTATAGTTCTATATTCCTTGCTTTCACTTCAGTTGTTTACCCTTCGAATATATTGCTTATTTCAAATAGTGTTTGGTTCAATTGAACTTACACATGATTTTGATGGGAAAGGTCTGCTTTTCCCAAGAACATTTTTATGTTGTCACAAATGGCACCCTATTCCCTACATAGTGCACTATTTTTGACCATAGCCCTATAGAGCCCCCTATAGGTGCCATTTTGGATGCAACCAGTCCTGAGTGTGACCATGTGTGGAGTAATAATGTGATTCAATAGACGATGAAGGGGCCTCATGCTGGGAACATGATTGGACTACTTGTGCACTGTGTTTGCCACGCTGCGAGAAGCCCATATTATAGGTACTGTAACACAAAAAAGGGGTGACTCCCAATTCTCCATCCTCCTTTTAGAAGTGTGCACTTGCACACTATCTGGCATGGATATTACAATGGTTGAAACTTGTTCCAGCCAATGCTTACACCAATCCTATGCTTTGTGTCCTGTGCACACTTCTGTAAAATGGTGGAGAATCAGGACATAGCCAACGTTCTGGAACCGAAATGAGGTGAAGCTGAGAGGCATGTTTACCTACTTTATTGTTTATCTGAAATATTTTGGGTTGAAGTGAGGAGAAGAAGATAACTTTGGAGCGTTCAACATTACACAGTCCTAACACACAAGGCTTTTCATTGAGGTTCGTGTTGGAAAAGTTTGTAAATGTTCTTTGTCTGAAATGATTGTTGTTTAGTTGGGCTTGGTGTGGTTACAGTATTCAGAGGCAAACTCTTTCTCTCTCTCACACACACACACACACACACACACACACACACACACACACACACACACACACACACACACACACACACACACACACACACACACACACACACACACACACACACACACACACACACACACACACACACACACACACACACACACACACACACACACACACGCACACACACCTTGAGGTTATTATGTTAGTATAGTCAACTCCTTATAAGTGCACATCAGATGTGCCAGACCTGGGTTCAAACAATACTTGAAGCATTTGCTTTAGTAGCCTGCCTGGATATTTTATATTGCAAGCTCAATCAAGCACAGCTTAAGTATTTTAAATGATTTCATAAAGTATTTGAACTGTCGACTCAGGAATCAGATAAAGATAAACAGTGCATTCAGAAAATATTCAGACACCTTGATTTTTTCCACATTTTGTTACATTACAGCCTTATTCTAAAATGGATTACATTGTTTTCCCTCCTCATCAATCTACACACAATACCCCACAATGACAAAGCAAAAACAGGTTTTTATATATTTTTGCCAAAAAAAACCCCATTAAACTGAAATATCATCTCTAATTCAGCCCTCTGGTGAAGCACCTTTGGCAGCGATTACAGCCTTGATGTCACGCCCTGACCTTAGAGCTTTTTATGTCTCTATTTTGGTTTGGTCAGGGTGTGATTTGGGTGGGCATTCTGTGTTCCTTTTACTATGTTTTTGTATTTCTTTGTTTTGGCCGTGTATGGTTCTCAATCGGGGACAGCTGTCTATCGTTGTCTCTGATTGAGAACCATACTTAGGTAGCTTTTTCCCACAGGGTTTTTGTGGGTAGTTACTTTCTGTTTAGTGTTTTCACCTTACAGGACTGTTTCGGGTATTCTCTTGTTTATTTTTGTTATAGTGTTCAGTTGTAAATAAACAAGCATGAACACTTAACACGCTGCGCTTTGGTCCGATGATTTCTCTTCTTCCGACGACGAATACCGTTACACTTGAGTATTAAGTATTTTAAATGATTTCATATAGGATTTAAACACAGGTCTGTAAGTCTACACACATAAACAGATGAAAAGGAAAATAACATGTCCCAACCTCAGCAGACACAGACACAGGGGCAATGATTGATTCAGGACCTGAGTAGACATTGCTGCATAGTATGTAGTCAGAAAACACAGTATATTGTTGAAAATGTCTGAGACAATTGATGACAATAAAGATGTGACCAAGAAGGTCAAGTTTGACAAAGGTGACGCTGAGGAGAGGATTGTAGACATCTACGTCAGTGCAGACACCCTGAGGGATCATGAACCCAGGTCACACACATGCCCGTTCTTGCACTCAGACACACGCACGCACGCACACACACACACACACACACACACACACACACACACACACACACACACACAACCTCGCTGTGTCAGCTTTTGCAGCATGAATGATTCATGCCATTGCTCTGGGACACTACCAATCTGCAAAATGTAGAAGCAATGGACAACCCTGCTCTGATACTTGTCGGCCAGGCTCTAGGAAAGACAGAAACTCAGTGTTATCAGAAGAACAAGAGGTGTTAACCCTGAGGGATTCAATAGAGTCCTTCTGGCCGTTTTTCTTGTTTGCGGCGGCTTCCTGACACAGTAGTTGAACCAAAATGAATGATTGTATTCCGTAAGGCACACCGTAGGGAAAACAGAAGTCTTTGTTCAACGTTTTCTAGCCTACTGAACAGAAACGAGGATGGAGGGTGAATATCTATTTTCTCATCCTCATAGTATGTGATACAGCCAGCATGACACACGGGGTAATAGAGCCAGAATACACTCACTCCCCGAGAGAGAGAGGCCAACAGATAGACACAGAGGCGTTTCTCAGAGCTGTTAAGAATGAGAGAACATAGAGTGGGATGGAGGCAGAGGGAGAGAGAGGTAGAAAAAGACAGAAAGAGAGAGATCAAAAACAAGGATGGAGGGATCATTAATGAATTATACATCTCTGGTCAACACAATTACTGTGCATATAATTAACAGTAAAAACATACATGGCTTCACATAAGGCCTTTTCTCTCTCTCTCTCTCTCTCTCTCAGCATATAGCAAGTAATAGGAATGATTCAATTTCGATGATCCACAATCAAATAGCTCTCACTGTTAGTTAAATCTGATGCATTGGTTATTATCTATCAGTGAATTTATTGAAAATATGAAGTAATAGGAATGACTATTCCATTTTGATGATCCATAATCAATTAGGAATATGCACATCGGTGAAATAAAAGTATCAGTTTATCAATCCAAAATAGTATCAAGACGTCAGCATTCAAATAGATGTGAAAAAAAATTGCCTGGGGAATCTGGTCATGTACAACAACTGTATATTAATTAGCTTCCAGATGTTTATTAATTCATAGCACACGACGCGTCTGGAAAAATGTGCATCTCAGCAGAATGGGATGGGGTTCTAAAACAAAAGCACACACACACGCCGTGCACACACACACACACACACACACACACACGGCGTGCACACACACACACACACACACACACACACACACACACACACACACACACACACGGCGTGCACACACACACACACACACACACACACGCCGTGCACACACACACGCCGTGCATACACACACACACACACACCCATAAAACACTTATTTATAATACTCACCAGGCTCTGTGATACTCCCTGCTGTAGTAGAGTAAGACATAATTAAAAGCTTTAATGGGAATTATATATATTTATGGCTCAAAGTTAAGAAGCTTTCTTATCATTTCTCACAATGCTGTCTGACTACAAATGGCCCATAACCACTTCCTTTATCTTGCTCCGATCAGAGAATACAAAGCGTTATGTGAAACGTTTTGGGTTGAAGTGAGGAGAATCTTTAAGAAAATAACTTTGGAGAGTACAACATTACACAGTCCTACCACACAAGACAGACTTTTCATTGAGGTTTGTTATGGAAAAAGTTTCAAAGCGTTCTTTGTTAGAAATTGTTGTTAAGTTGGGCTTGGTGTGGCACAAACTACAGTATTCAGAGGCAAACTCTTACACATACACACGACACTATTGTCTGGTACGATGGATCCTGTAATGATGTGCCGCTAAGAGTCGGGAAGCAAGTTCAGAAAGTGTTTTAATAAAATAAAACGGAACATAACACAAAACAAGAAACACTAACAGCACACAGACTTGAAACAATAATGCCTGGGGAAGGAACCAAAGGGAACAACATATATAGGGAAGGTAAGGGAGGTGATGGAGTCCAGGTGAGTCTGATGATGCGCAGGTGCGCATAACGATGGTGACAGGTGTGCGCCATAACGAGCAGCCTGGTGACCTAGAGGCCGGAGAGGGAGCACACGTGACAGGTCCTTATAACAAAGGAATTCTGACAGTACAGTACAGTTGGCTGGGTCCCCTGCTGAATCCCTTCCATTAAGCTGTCTCAACTCTTAGTTTGTCCCAAATACCACCCTATTTCCGTATATAGTGTGCTACTTAGTGCAGTATACAGGGAATAGGGTGAAATTTAGGACGCCAACTCCATGCGTTCCTGAAGGGCCCTGTGACTGATTTCCACGAGAACTTGATGCATGTACCTCTCAATAAACGCCTGGCATCCTTAACCCACCATTTTAAAAAAAAGCTAGCGATGAGTGCCTAAGGGAGACAGCTAACTTAAATTGATGACACCGCATCCCCTATCATCTGTCACTGAGAGGACGTCTTTCTAGCCCGCTCCCTAACAATATGGAGAGGAGGAAATTGGGCTTGCAAAATCCCACAGCCCTCTGATTCATTCAAAGCACTTGGTTTGCTAAGTGAATTTCAGCCACTGAGATTCCCTGCATGCAGCACACTTTATTGAAGACCTCCCTCCATACAGACGCAAACACACACACACGCGTGCACGCACACGTGCACACGCACACACAAAATAGCATTTGTGAGCTTCTCTTGCTTCAGCAACTATTGTCTATTGGTTTTCATTCATCAAGTTTGTTTTTATGCGATGGCCGTAGTCCCATCGAGGACCCATTGTCCTCCTCCTTTTGTGGTGTTGAACTTATGAATACAAATCTCCAAAGTCTTTCTTAGGGGAGACATTTAAGAAATGGAAACAAAAGAGAATATGGAATCCATTCATATTAAATCATATTAAATGCCATATGCTATTGTATACCTTAAATATTCCATTGGAAAAACTAGTTGTACAACAAGAAATGTCCGTGAAGACAACCCCTTTGCTTGGTTATGTCTAGGTCAGCCATTTCAATGGGCTTTGTCCCAAAGAAAAGGGGCCCTTGTCAAAAATAGTGCACGAACAGGTGAACAGGGTGCCAATTGGGACACAGACCCGTTCCTATTTCCTCTGTTTGTTTCTGTTGTTGATAATAGAGCCCAGCCTTATAAAAGCTGAAGGACAGACCATGATGCTATGCTAGCCGACAGTTAGCCTTTTAAGATCCTGCACTCACAGCCTTGAGTCTCTCACAGCCTCATGCATTATATGGGTACTGTCACTGTACTGTATATTAAACACAGAGTGGTGAAGTGTCCTTCTACGAATCCCACCAAAACCCGAAATAAATAGATCTTACTTAGGGGGTATAAAAAGAAGGTCTCGCATAGAGACTTGGGTTGCGTCCAAAATGACAACCTCTTCCCGATATATTCCAACAAAGCAAATTCTCCAGTGTTAAATCAAAGCATTACATTTAACACTGGGACAGTGTCTATATGGGCCCACACTTTTGAGTGTTAAATGAACACTGTGCTTATAATGCTGACACTGTTAAACTTTGTCAACATTAGGAAATGAACACTTTCAAAGTTACACAAAAACACCTCACATTATTTTTAACAGTAGGAAGTGTTTATAGTTTACGCCAATGGTATTATTCAATAACACCTCATTAAGTATTTTTAACCATTACATTGAGAGGTCCAAATAGGGTTAACCCACCTAAGGTCGATGTCCGCGTCCCCGTGGAAATCAAATTAACATAATACAAAAATACCCATCAGTTTAAGCTAGAGATATCTTTTTTTTTTGCATTGGATGCATCTCAATTCACCTACGCAAACTGCATCCAACCGCCTATGTCACACACTGCATCTGCGGTGAAAGGTGAAAGAGCTGGAGTGGTGTTTGTCAGACCATGAGGCATCCCGAAAATCGGTCTTCTCACAAAATTCTCTGCAGCGTCCAAACTATTATGACCCCTCTATAGAAAGATGAGACTCTCACGAACATGGTTGTGTTGTCCATTTTGCTCTACAACCCCCACAAGCGTCTTGGGAGTCATCTGAAGTTGGTACAGCCAATCTGCCAACTTCTGTCTGAAGCATCTGAACAGTTTGAGCTACACACTAATGACCACTCTGTGGAAAGGTGATACTCTTATGAACACATACTTGTCGGGTGTTCTGCTCTAGGACGCCCACATGCCTCACAAGACTCATCTAAAGGTCCCCCGGTACCAGTTGAAAAATGCAAAAAAATCCTTTGTATGACCTTCTAAAAATAATTCCATATAGCTTAGTACAACACTTCCACTCACGGGTGGCCAAGAATAACTTATTTCTAATTATCCAGTGTGCCTTGCCTTTTCAAGTGAATTGTAGAGTTACCACTCATGACTATTTTGTGACAGAGACATGGTTGTTGAATTCTTTCATTTTCAATCCTGTGTACTTCACCAAGTGAGATCCTACTGTATATGAATGTTGGCCAATATACCACGGCTAAGGGCTGTATCCAGGCACTCCGCGATGCGTCGGGGCTAAGAACAGCCCTTAGCCATGGTATATTGGCCATATGCCACACCCCCTCGTGCCTTATTGCTTAATGATAACATTCATATACAGTATCTCACTTGGTGAAGTACACATGATTGAAAATGAAAGAATTCAACAACCATGTCTCTGTGCAATTCTACAATTCACTTGAGCAATTCACTCTACAATTCACCTCATGTCTTATTGCTATTATAAACTGGTTACCAACGTAATTACATCAGTAAAATTAATTGTTTTGTCATACCCGTGGTATACGGTCTGATATACCATGGCTGTCAGCCAATCAGCATTCAGGGATCGAACCACCCAGTTTATAATTAAAATGTAACTGTTCATGACAATCCATTACATATATTATAAAGCCTTACTTTGATGGGGTTAGGAGCCTCATGGTTTGTTGGACCCATCAGGCCTGCAAGTCACATTAAGCTGGTTTGCAAAGTGATATGTCATTCCAATTGGAATCCAGCCAATGTTAGGACATCCGACAGTTGGAATTTTTAGGAACATTGATAAAGGAGACGACCTAAAAAATTTAAACTGGAACAACCATTTCGGTAATGGGTGCAATAAATCCAACTAACTGATTGCATTAGTTTAGAAAAATGTTATTTAGCATAAGATTGATTCATCAATCAATGTACATGCAAAAACACAGGTATAAAAACTATACTAAAAAAAATCTTGCTGCAGTAGAGGATGCTGGGAAATATGATAATTGAGCTGTGGTTTTGATGGGAAAGTTTCACTCTTAACAGAGTAAAATTTACACAATCCCACTCAACACTGGTTATTAACACCAACATTGGGTTTATTTTACACCACTGAGTGTTTCACTCTTAGAGAGTTCATTAAACTCTTGAATCAACACTAGAAATGTTACATTGAAAAATCAACACTGGGTAACATTGTACATAGGGCTTTGATCAAAAGTAGTGCACTATATAGGTTATAAGTTGCCATTTCAGATGTAGCCTTGACAGCCACCTGCCAGAATACACATGGACAATAAATGACTCAACTCAAGGCAGATGCACTGCCGCTATATTCGGGGACATGGACAGTGAAATATACACTTCACTTCCGCTCTGCAGGGACAAAGGAGTCAAAAACAGTAAGAGGGGAAAGAAGAGAGAATCCTTGAAGCTTCCTTCCACGACCTTCGATGTTAGTCTACGTCCCAAATGGCACCCTATTCTCTATGTAGTGCATTACTTTTAACCAGGGCCCTGGTCAAAGGCAGTGCACTACATACAGTAGGTAATGGGGTGCCATTTGGGAGTCACATAAAATGAATGAATGATAAATGAATTAATTAATTAATGAATGATCATGTGTTTCTCAATGATCAAACCATGGGAGACGCATTGCATAAAGCATTTTGATATATCTTAAGCTGAGATGTATAAATGTGAGCGGGGTTGATGACATTACTCAAAAATACACATTTTCTAGGCGCTCCATTCTTTTCCCCAACCAACAAAACGGACTAAACCAAACGAGGAAGGATCTCTTTAGGAAGAAGTCTGGGGAAGTTTGCAATGCTAAAAACTGTTAGAAATTCCCTCCAAGGTTGCGACCCAAATGACACACTATTCCCTATGGGCCCTGGTCAAAAGTAGTGCATTATAGAGAATAGGTTGCCATTTTGGAGGCAGCCTAAGATAAATACACTGTCCCGTAGTTCAGTTGAATCTCCTTGATGCAACCCCTTTTGATACAATCCTAGAAGCTTTATTGTCGACTTTGGAAATAAAATGATGGGAAATGTTTGCTCGTGTGCTGGTGAGAAAATAATAATGGTGGAATGTCAATCGTTGGAATGGTAGGATATTTACCCATGACAATACATGCTAATATCAATACATGCTAATATCTACAACTCAATACGATTGTTTTACAAAAGTGTCAAACACAGATATGGAGCAAAGGTCACGATTACTCATGCTGCACAAAACTTTTTGACCTCAGATAATACCTAGATAATAATGGACAGAATGTGTATTTTCTCCCACGTGAGCCGTGGCTGCCCACAGTGTACTGTGAATATGATAAGTAGTCTTCATATTTGACTTCACTGACATTGCCACTGGCTGACTGTGGGTTAGACTTAGCTGGCATAGCTGGACACACATATACACGTACTGGACATGACTAGTCAATCTCCGAGTGAGATGGATTGTGTGGCTCGTTGCCTATGTCATGACTGTCCTGATCAGGTCAGGTTACAGGAGACCACAACCCTACAGATTATCTCTCAACCTCAGCAGAGGAGTAGAGATCTAGGGGTCGGAAGATGTGGGTTTTTTATGACCCCTCACGCCCCTGGTAAATCGTAGGCCACACAACATTCCCGTGTCCCCTCAATATGGAGAACCAACCTCAGAACATTAAACATGCAATAACGGGACTTTGGAACAATGGTTTCCGTCAGCCACAATGGTGGCCATGACGATAGATGGAATTTGAAAATGTAGGTCATTTTTGTTTTGTTATTAAAGGTTAATAGATGACGTTATTACGAAAACATTGTAACGTCAACAGTTTACCTAGTATATGTTTGATGTTTATACATTGTACGTTGTATGGAAAATGTCCAAAGCAAAGAGAATGTTTTGGTAAAGATGAAATGTGAAGTTAGTTGTCTAAAATTGGATTTGAGTAAAAATCTAGACCTTGCCCATAACTTGGTAGGCCCAGAGAATTGCCCTAAAGGCGGTTACGCCCACTTCTGACACCAGGGTATAAAACCTGTGAGTAAAGAATTTACAGATAAGACTATGTGACCCAAGCTGCAGCCGAGGTCTAAAAAGTCAACAAACCCAGAACGCAACACAGGTTTGAAGACAAAGAAATCCTTTTCTAACCAAGCTATGGATGAGTAGCTGTGTCTAAGCGGGTGATTTCAAGTCGAACCACCTAGCTTCCATCTCCCATCGAATCGTGGTATCTACACTGTTTCATTCCTACGCTGTGAGCTCTGAGCTACAGAGATGTCTGTCCTCAGAAGTGCCCTTCCAGAACAAGGGCGAGGGAACAGACTCCTAAGCCAAAAGGACACTGACGTCGTGAGGATGACCAGAGAGGTGTGCCAGAGAAGTGCGTCATTGAGCTGCCTGGACGGTCCACGCGGAGAATCCACAGAGACCTTCCCCGAGTAATTACATCATTATATTCTGACCCATAAGAGTGGCAGTTTGGGGCAAGGCTAGGGTTAGAATAAGCATAGCTGACAAATTCACCCAAATGTATATTTCTCTCGTGTACTTTCTCTTTTTCTCTCTTTTAAATCCCCATTTCGGGTAACACGCGCCATAGTGTATTGGCCCGTTATACTAAGTTCTAATCAATAGCCTAGAATGTGTTTCTGTGTATGTGCATCTTTTATCATCATTTTAGCTTTCTAGTAAACAATTATTCAACTAAGATTGGTGTGGTACGAACTCATTGGTGAGACCCGGGTAGAGGTAACTGATTAATTAGCGGCTGTTGTAAAATCGATATTCGGATATCGTTTGAGTTTATTTGGGAAATAGAAACTGAATAAAAACGTATTTTCCCATGGTGCCCCAGGTTAATGAGTTAATAATTGCTTGATTCAGTTAATCACGCAATTTGAAACTTTTAATCATTCGATGAGCAACAGTCGTCACATTAACTAATACAACTTCACGACACCTACTATCGGCCGAATCAGTGGGAGGAAACGACCTGTCTGATTGACCACACACACACACGGCCTACACACACTCATCTCGGAAAGTGATACAGCACATCCAAATGTATGAAACCAGCAGGCTGAGAGGCTGCTGGCATTCCATTACAGTTCTGTTTCTCTCTCTCTCTCTGCATTTCTCTGTCTCTAACCCGTCTCCCCTCCACAAACCTCCTATTCTCTTTCCTCTTCTCTCCAATTCCCTCCATCCATTCCTCCCTCCTCTCCTTTGCTCTCTCCTTACCCAGCATGGTTGTGGGGATGTTAGGGATGAGAGGAGGCAGTCTGTGGAGTGTGTGTGTGCGTGCGTGCGTGTGTGTGTGCGTGTGTGTGCGTGTTTCTGTGTGTGGAGATCCATGCAGAACGTTTTCATCTCGCTCCAGCAAACACAGTGTGAATGTGATATCTTCACCCACAGTGCAGGCACTAATAGGTGTTAAGATGATGTTTTTCCCCATGGTGATGATGGCGGATGTTGGCCTTGCTTTACAGCACTGATCTAGCAAGAAGTCTTTAAAAGGGGCAACTTGGGATTGGTACATCCATCCACGAAGAAGATAATTTATATTAAACACTAATATCCACCACCAGTCCACACTTGGGCGAAAAGAACTGGCAACAGGGACACAGGGCATATATACTGAACACAAATATAAACTCAACGTAATGTAAAGTGTAAATGTAAAGTGTTAGGTAGTTGTTGTGGAATTGTTAGATCACATGTAGGATATTGCTGCACTGTCGGAACTAGAAGCACAAGCATTTCGCGACACTCACAATAACATCTGCTAACTATGTGTATGTGACCAATACAATTTGATTTCATTTGATGGTCCCATGTTTCACGAGCTGAAATAAAAGAACCCAGAAATGTTTCAGTCACACAACAAGCTTATTAAATGGCACTCTAAAATGTGCAGTCACAGGTGTCTCAAGTTCGGAGGGAGCGTGCATTTGGCATGCTGACTGTAGGAATGTCCATCAGAGCTGTTGTCAGATTATTTAATGTTCACTTCTCTACCATAAGCCACCTCCAACGTCATTTTAGAGAATTTGGCAGAACATCCAAACAGCCTAATAACCGCAGACCACATGTAACCATGCCAGCCCAGGACCTCCACATCCGGCTTCTTTACCTGCAGGATAGTCTGAGACCAGCCACCTGGACAGCTGATGAAACTGCTAAGCATTTCTGTCTGTAATTAAGCCCTTAAAACGAATTCTGATTAGCTGGACCCTGCTCCCCAGCCATGTGAAATCCATAGATTATGGCCTAATTTATTTATTTAAATGGACTGATTTCCATATATGAACTGCAACTCAGTAAATTTGTTGAAATTGTGGCCCCACTTCCTCTTTTTCGTCACTATTTTGGATCTTCAAGCAGGCCTGAGAATACAATGGGTGGCACCACTTCCTCCCTTAGCCACCATTTTGGATCTCCCAGTGGGCCTGAGTTGTGTGGTCCAGTGCCAGTAAAACACTAGCTTCCATTAACTCCCAACGAATGCTGCGGTCTATTACCGCCGGCACGACACTCAGCATTAAAGCATCGTAAATCAGCCGCGTGACAGTCTATTAAGGCTTACTGAAACAGAGGACAGTGGAACCAACGCAGCCTGGTCGTGATTTAGTGGGATGATGAGGAGTAAAGGGAGAGGTAAATCAAATCAAATCAAATTTTATTGGTCACATACACATGGTTAGCAGATGTTATTGCGAGTGTAGCGAAATGCTTGTGCTTCTAGATCCGACAGTACAGCAATATCTAACAAGTAATCTAACAATTCCACAACAACTACCTAATACACACAAATCTAAGTAAAGGGATTGAATAAGAATATGTACATATAAATATATGGATGAGCAATGACCGAGCAGCAAAGGCAAGATGCAATAGATGGTATTAAATACAGTATATACATATGGGATGAGTAATGTAAGATATGTAAACATCGTTACTAAAGTGGCATTAATAAAGTGACTAGTGATCCATTTGTTAGAGTGGCCAATGACTTCAAGTCTGTATGTAGGCAGCAGCCTCTCTGTGTTAGTGATGGCTGTTTAGTAGTTTGACAGGCCTTGAGATAGAAGCCATTTTTCAGTCTCTCAGTCCCAGCTTTGATGCACCTGTACTGACCTCACCTTCTGGATAGTAGCGGGGTGACCAGGCAGTGGCTCGGGTGGTTGTTGTCCTTGACAATCTTTTTGGCCTTCCTGTGACAGTGCTGTATGTGTCCTGCAGGGCAGGTAGTTTGCCCCACCGTGAATGCGTTGTGCAGACCGCACCATCCTCTGGAGAGCCCTGCGGCTTTGGGAGGTGCAGTTACCGTACCAGGCGGTGATACAGTCCAACAGGATGCTCTCAATTGTGCATCTGTAAAAGTTGGTGAGTATTTTAGGTGATAAGCCAAATTTCTTCAGCCTCCTGAGGTTGAAGAGACGCTGTTGTGCCCTAGGACCATGCCTTAGGACTACCTGGCATGATGCCTCCTTGTTGTCCCCAGTCTACTGGCCGTGCTGCGGCTCCAGTTTCAACTGTGCGGCTATGGAACCCTGACCTATTCACTGTGATTACTATTATTTGACCATGCTGGTCATTTATGAACATTTGAACATCTTGCCCATGTTCTGTTATAATCTCCACCTGGCACAGCCAGAAGAAGACTGGCCACCCCTCATAGCCTGGTACCCCTCTTGGTTTCTTCCTAGGTTTTGGCCTTTCTAGGGAGTTTTCCCTATCCACCGTGCTTCTACACCTGCATTGCTTGCTGTTTGGGGTTTTAGGCTGGGTTTCTGTACAGCACTTTGATATATCAGCTGATGTAAGAAGGGCTATATAAATACATTTGATTTGATCAAGTCTACTACTGTTGTGTTGTCTGCAAACTTGATGATCGAGTTGGAGGTGTGCATGGCACGCAGTCATGGGTGAACTGTCATGACTTCCGCCGAAGTCAGTCCCTCTCCTTGTTCGGGCGGCGTTCGGCGGTCGACGTCACCCGTCTTCTAGCCATCTCTGATCCACTTTTCTTTTTCCATTTGTTTTGTCTTTGTTTTCTACACACCTGGTTTCATTCCCCAATTACATGTTCATGTATTTAACGCTCTGTTTCCCCCATGTTTTGTGCATGATTGTTTCTATGTTCATTTGGTACGTTATGGCTGGTTTTCGAGATGTTCTGTTTTCACCTGCGGATAATTGATTACCGTTTATTGTTGGTCAAGTGTATTGTTACCTTGTGCCTTTATTTTGAGTAAAGTACATTGCTCACTCATTCTGCTCTCCTGCACCTGACTTCATGCACCAGCTACACCCACCTTCTGACATGAACAGGGAGTACAGAAGGGGGAAGAGCACACACCCTTGTGGGGCCTCAATGTTGAGTTTCGGCGAAGTGGAGATGTTGTTTCCTAACCTTCACCACCTGGGGGTGGCCCGTCAGGAAGTCCAGGACCCAGTTGCACAGACCCAGGGCCACAAGCTTATTGATGAGCTTGGAGGGTACTATGGTGTTGAATGCTGAGCTGTAGTCAATGAACAGGATACTTACATAAGTATTCCTCTTGCCCAGATGGGTTAAGGGCTCTGAGGACATGGCTAGGGATGCCATCTAGGCCGGCAGCATTGCGAGAGTTAACACGTTTAAATGTCTTACTCACATCGGCCACGGAGAAGAAGAGCCCACAGTACTTGGTAGCGGGCCACATCGGTGGCACTATATTATCCTCAAAGCGGGCAAAGAAGGTGTTTAGTTTGTCTGGAAGCAAGACGTCGGTGTCATCATTTTCTTTTTGTAGTCCATGATTGTCTTTAGACCCTGCCACATACGTCTCGTTTCTGATCCGTTGATTTGCTACTCCACTTTGTCCCTATACTGACATTTCGCTTGTTTTATTGCCTTGCGGAGGGAATAACTACACTGTTTCTATTCGGCCATAGTTAAATGTGGTGGTTCAGGCTTTCAGTTTTCTATCCACGGTTTCTGGTTAGGGTAGGTTTTAAAAGTCACAGTGGGTACAACATCTCCCATGCACTTCCTATAAACTCACTCACCAAATCAGCATATAAATCTATATTACCCAGAACATATTCCAGTCCACGTGATCAAAACAATCTTGAAGCTTGAATTCCGATTGGTCAGACCAGCGTTGAATTGTCCTTGTCACAGGTACATCCTGTTTGAGTTTCTGCCTATACGAGGGGAGCAGCAAAATGGAGTCCTGGTCAGATTTGCTCAATGGAGGGCGGGGTAAGTTGGACGAGCAGTGATTCAGTATTTTGCTTGCCCAGGTACTACAATCAATATACTGATACAATTTAGGTAGCCTTGTTCTCAAATTTGCTTTGTTAAAATCCCCAGCTACAATAAATGCAGACTCAGAATACATGGTTTCCAGTTTGCATAGAGTCCAGTGAAGTTCCTAGAGGGCCGTTGAGGTATCGGCTTGAGGGGGGATATACACGGCCGTGACAATAACCAATGAGAATTCTCTTGGGAGATAATGCGGTTGGCATTTGATTGTGAGGAATTCTAGGTCAGGTGAACAAAAGGACTTGAGTTCCTGTATGTTGTTACAATTACACCATGAGTCGTTAATCATGAAACATACAGCCCCACCCTTCCCAGAGAGATGTTTTTTTCTCTCGGCGCAACGCACAAAGAATCCCGGTGGCTGTACCGGTTCCAACAGAATATCCTCAGAGAACCATGTTCCCGTGAAACAGAGTATGTTACAATCTCTGAAGTCTCTCTGGAAAGCAACCCAGCTAGTAATATACTCGGAAGCGGTGGGTGGTGTGTGCACCTCCAAAGTCTGACCAGAAGGCCTCTCCATCTACCTCTTCTGCGGCGAGGTTGTTTTGGGTCAGCCTCTGGAATCAGTTCAAATGCCTTGGGTGGTTCTAACAAAGAATCCGCTTCGTAACGTCATATTCCTGGTCGTAGTGCAGGTAATTTTGTAAAACTAGGATGGTCAGTTAAAAACAAATTCATATTTACAATGACAGCCTACCCCGGCCTAGCCCAGACGATGCTAGGGAAATTGTGTACCGCCCTTTGGGACTCCCAATCATGGCCGGATGTGATACAGCCTGGATTTGAACCAGGGACTGTAGTGAGATGAGATGCAGTGCCTTAGACCATTGCACCACTCGTGAGCAGTTCTTCCCGGCTGGATGTAATGACACGTAAGATTTTCTGGGCTAACAATGCAAGAAATAATACATTTAAAAAAAGTTTCCTAAGGACTAGAAGCGAGGCAACCCTCTCTGTCGGTGCCATCTTGTGTATATGTGTGTATATGAGTGTATTTGTGTGTCTGTTTGTGTGAGTGTGTGTCCCACTCCACTAGAAAAGGAACTTAAGTTGAGTCAGTGTAGCAGGAGAATGTGGCAGGAGAATGAGTGTGGAGTAAGACAAAGTGTGCTTCACAAAAGTCACCATATTTCATATGTAAGATACTGGTCAAAAGCAGTTTACTACATAGAGAATAGGATTCCATTTGGGACACTCTCAAAGAGATCATGGGATGAGGGTAAGGTCTGGGAAGGTTGCCTGGCCTTGCCTGAACCCACAATAATGATGTTATCTCAATGAAAAACGAACTACGGTGTCAGTAAAAAATCTAACAAAGGAGGCAGAAAGACCGTGAACTGCCCAGAGTAAATTAAGAAATAGTACTATGCACCAAGTCTGGAGTTGGATCCAAACACAAAGTATGTTGCGCACAGTATGGCTAAATGTCTGCACCCCAGACTTAGTTGATCACAAGCAGCATGCACGCACGCACACACACACACACACACACACACACACACACACACACACACACACACACACACACACACACACACACACACACACACACACACACACACACACACACACACACACACACACACACACACACACCCTCTCTTTATCCATCCCTATGGCTACTACCTGCTGGTTGCTTTACATTGTCCTTGCTGTGAGTTCTGTGTGTTCTGTGTGTTCTGTGCACCATATGCTACGGTGCACTTTAGTCCTGCCTCTTCCTATATGAATTCCAATTAGAATTCCAACAAAGCCCCTGCTTTGTCTTGCATCTCATTACTGTGACACAGTGTGAGTGTGACAGCAGAGCAGACATACGGAGTATTAGCCAACACTGTCAAGCCTTTATCGTTAAAGATGCCTCTCATTAGAGAAGTCGATGTAAACAACACACTTGACTAAGTTGGGAAAGGGGAATACATCTTTTTGGTTGTCAAAAAGCCACATGGCTTCATAAGGTGAAGCACAATAGATCAGGTGCTGTCTGTATCATGTGTCTCAGAGTGTGTGCTGATCTAGAATAAGTTCCTCACTGTCTATTGTAATCTTATTCATTGTGATCAAAAAGGTCAAACTGATCCGAGATCAACACTACTCTGAGATACTTGATACATAAGGCCCCAGGTAAAAGTATGTTCATACAAGAGAAAATACACATTTATATGAAAATGTGAGAACCTTTCCATATTATAACTTTCTCAACATATACTTAAAATGTGATGAAAGAAATAAAAGCTGAAAGAAATCATTCTCTCTACTACTATTCTGACATTTGGTGATCCTAACTGACCTAAAACAGGGCATTCTTACTAGGATTAAATGTCAGGAATTGTGAAAAACTGAGTTTAAATGTATTTGGCCAAGGTGTATGTAAACTACCGACTGTACGTACAGTCACTGTGGGGATGACGTCCTCGATGCACTTATTGATAAAGCCAGTGACTATGTGGTGTACTCCTCAATGCCATCGGAAGAATCCTGGAACATATTCCAGTCTGTGAGGGCAAAACAGTCCTGTAATTTAACATCTGCTTCATCTGACCACTTTTTTTATAGACCAAGTCACCGGTGCTTCCTGCTTTAATTTTAGCTTGTAAGCAGGAATCAGGGGGATAGAGTTATGGTCAGATTTGGCAAATGGAGGGCAAGAGAGAGCTTTGTACTCGTGTTTGTGTCTGGAGTAAATGTGGTCTGGAATTCTTTTCCCTCTGGTTGCACATTTAACATGCTCATAGAAATGAGGTAAAACCAATTCATTATGTGTGTGTGTCCGTACCTGCGTGCGTGCGTGTGTGTACTATATATTCCAGACAGAGAGAGACTGAAAGAGAGTTCAAAATAGAAAGTGAAGGTTGAAGCAACAATATTTTCACCACAGAGTGAATCACCCCTTCAATGCCCACTCGTTAACACTACTCCATTCTGACCTCCCGTTATCGATCCAGAGTTCCATGACAGCAAATCATTCCTGGGAAAAAAAATGTTTTTGGCTCAACTCAAAAGCCAAGCAATTAGCCACAAGTAAATGTGAAATAATTGTTATTGATCTCTCATCTGTCTCACCCAGGTGTAACAGGTTTAGCTCAGTTGGTAGAGCATGGCACTTGCAAGAGCTGAACCTCTCGAAGAGCTATAAATCTGTTGTGAGTTCATTTTTGTAAGCAGCACCTGCAGGTTATTGGATGTGCGTACACTGTGTTTGAAACTGGGCTGAAAACCTGAAAACTCAATGGGGAAGTGAAAATATTATTTCTAAGAATTGGCTCTTAGCCAACAGACAGTATAATTCCAGGAAGATCTCTCTCTCTCTCTCTCTCTCTCTCTCTCTCTCTCTCTCTCTCTCTCTCTCTCGGTATCTCTCAAAATCATTCACCAATCACCTCTAAGCTTCGGCACATAGCGGCTCTGATTTAGTCATCATGGAAACATACCGCTAACTGCTGTAGCTAAACGAGGCATGTGCAGGCACGCTTGGTTTAATTAGTGGTAATGATAAGGTCGCCACAGAAACCATTAAGGGCCACTCCAAAGTGTCTTTCAGTTGTGTCTCAAAATGGCACCCTATTCCCTATTTTAGGGCACTACTTTTGACCAGAGCCCAGGGGTTCTGGTCAAAAGTGTGTTCTACAAAGAATAGTAAACCATTTGGGATGCATTCTTACTTCCTTGCTACTGTTGAGAACATTATTCTGATGATAATTTCTATTGGAATAGGGCCTCCAGGTACCTTCTTAGTGATTGATATCTTGGCCCCTAAGCCATAAAATCGGCCATGGGTGCCTTCAGGCACTTAACATGGTTCAAATGTATCGTCTATTCAACCCCAAGGGCAAACTTGATTTAATATTTTGTGTCTAGACATGGAAGGATGAAACAACAAACAGATGAGGAAGAGTATACAGTCGTGGCCAAAAGTTTTGAGAATGACACAAATATTAATTTTCACAAAGTCTGCTGCCTCAGTGTCTTTAGATATTTTTGTCAGATGTTACTATGGAATACTGAAGTATAATTACAAGCATTTGATAAGTGTCAAAGGCTTTTATTGACAATTACATGAAGTTGATACAAAGAGTTTCCTGGCCATGGACCCAAAATATCCATGTTTTGTTCCCCGAGCCGCTTAGTTATCACGTTTGCCTTATGGCAAGGTGCTCCATCATGCTGGAAAAGGTATTGTTTGTCACCAAACTGTTCCTGGATGGTTGGGAGAAGTTGCTCTCGGAGGATGTTTTGGTAGCATTCTTTATTCATGGCTGTGTTCTTTAAGCAAAATTGTGAGTGAGCCCACTCCCTTGGCTGAGAAGCAACCCCACACATGAATGGTCTCAGGATGCTTTACTGTTGGCATGACCTGGACTGATGGTAGCACTCACCTTGTCTTCTCCGGATAAGCTTTTTTCCGGATGCCCCAAACAATCGGAAAAGGGATTCATTAAAAGAAAATGACTTTATCCCAGTCCTCAGCAGTCCAATCTCTGTACATTTTGCAGAATATCAGCCTGTCCCTGATGTTTTTCCTGGAGAGAAGTGGCATCTTTGTTGCCCTTCTTGACACCAGGCCATCCTCCAAAAGTCTTCGGCTCACTGTGCATGCAGATGCACTCACAACTGCCTGCTGCCATTCCTGAGCTCTGTACTGGTGGTTCCCCGATCCCACAGCTGAATCAACTTTAGGAGATGATCCTGGCGCTTACTGGACTTTCTTGGGCGTCCTGAAGCCTTCTTCACAACAATTGACCGCTCTAAATTAAGTTCTTGATGATCCGATAAATGGTTGATTTAGGTGCAGTCTTGGCAGCAATATCATTGCCTGTGAAGCCCTTTTTGTGCAAAGCAATGATGACGGCATGTGTTTTCTTGCAGGTAACCATGGTTGACAGAGGAAGGACAATGTTATTCGAACTCAATCAGCATGACAGAGTGATCTCCAGCCTCATCCTCGTGTTAACGAGAGAATCACTGACTTGATGTCATCTGGTCCTTTTGTGGCAGGGCTGAAATGCAGCGGAAATGTTTTTTGGGGATTCATTTCATGGCAAATAGGGACTTTGCAATTAATTGCAATTCATCTGATCACTCTTCATAAAATTCTGGAGCAAATGCAAATTGCCATCATACAAACTGAGGCAGCAGACTGTGAAAATTAATATTTGTGTCATTCTCAAAACTTATGGCCACGACTGAGTGTAAAAATCCTTCCTAATATTGAGTTGCACCCCCCTTTGCCCTCAGAGCATCTTCAATTTGTGAGGGCATGGACTCTACAGGGTGTTGAAAGCGTTATACAGGGATGCTGGCCAATGTTGACTCGAATGCTTCCGCAGTGTCAAGTTGGTTGGATGTCCTTTGGGTGGTGGAGCATTCTTCATACAAACTGGAAACTGTTAAGTGTGAAAAACGCAGCAGCATTGCAGTTCTTGACACTTTCAAACCGGTGCGCCTGGCACCTACTACCATACCCCATTCAAAGGCATTTAAATGTTTTGCCTTGCCCGTTCAGCCTCTGAATTGCACACATATACAATCAATTGTCTCAAGGCTTAAAAATCCTTTAACCTGTTGCTTCCCCTTCATTTACACTGATTGAAGTGGGTTTAGCAGATGACATCAATATGGATTGACATCAAACATGGATTAACATGTTCAGTCTATGTCACAAAAAGAGCTGTTTTGTTTTGTTTTGTAATGTTTTGTCCACCCAACGTATATGCCCAACCTTTACCTTCAGAGTGGGAAGATTATTACGAACCTTGCAGAAGTGTTGCTTTGGTCTCCCCGTGCACAGTTCTGTCTAATAAAACTCTTAAATATTCAACAAATCTGTGCAAAAATATTATATTTGTTATATATACTCAGCAAACGTCCTCTCACTGTCAACTGCGTATATTTTCAGCAAACTTAACATGTGTAAATATTTGTATGAACATAAGATTCAACAACTGAGACATAAACTGAACAAGTTCCACTCCAGAAATGGAATAACGTGGGGGTCAAAATCAAAAGTAACAGTCAGTATCTGGTGAGGCTACCAGCTGAATTAAGTACTGCAGTGCATTACCTCCTTATGGTTTGCACCAGATTTGCCAGTTCTTGCTGTTAAATGTTAACCCCCCACTTCCACCAAGCCACCTGCAAGTTCCCGGACATTTCTGGGGGGAATGACCCTAGCCCTCACCCTCCGACCCAACAGGTCCTAGATGTGCTCAATGGGATTGAGATCTGGGCTCTTCGCTGGCCATGACAGAACACTGACATTCCTGTATGGCATGAAATCACACACAGAACGAGCAGTATGGCTGGTGGCATTGTCATGCTGGAGGGTCATGTCAGGATGAGCCTGCAGGAAGGGTACCACATGAGGGAGGAGGATGTCTCCCCTGCAACGCATAGCGTTGCGATTGCCTGCAATGACAACAAGCCAGACCATGACGGACCCTCCACCTCCAAATCGATCCCGCTCCAGAGTACAGGCCTCGGTGTAACACTCATTCCTTCGAACGACAAACGCGAATCCGACCATCACCTCTGGTGAACGTTGTTGCCGTGATGTCTGGTGAGGATCTGCCTTCCAACAAACCTACAAGCCCTCAGCCCAGCCTCTCTCAGCCTATTGGGGACAGTCTGAGCACTGATGGGAGGGATTGTGCATTCCTGGTGTAACTCGAGCAGTTGTTGTTGACATCCTGTACCTGTCCCGCAGGTGTGATGTTTGGATGTACCGATCCTGTGCAGGTGTTGTTACACGTGGTCTGCCACTGCGAGGATGATCAGCTGTCCGTCCAGTCTCTCTGTAGTGCTGTCTTAGGCGGTTCACAGTACAGATTGCAATTTATTGCCCCAGCCACATCTGCAGTCCTCATGCCTCCTTGCAGCATGCCTAAGGCACGTTCACGCAGATGAGCAGGGACCCTGGGCATATTTCTTTTGGTGTCCTAAGTTTTCATAACTATGACCTTAATTGCCTACCGTCTGTCTGTAAGCTGTTAGTGTCTTAATGACCGTTCCACAGGTGCATGTTCATTAATTGTTTATGGTTCATTGCGACCAGGAATACGACTTTCCTGAAGCGGACCCTCTGTTCGGACCACCACCCAGGACAATGGATCGGATCCCAGTAGGTGACCCAAAACAACGGCGCCGCAGAAGGGGCGGAGCGGTCTTCTGGTCAGGCACCGTAGACGGGCACATCGCTCATTGCTCCCGAGTATACTACTCTCCAATGTCCAGACTCTTGACAAGGTAGACGAAATCAGAGCAAGGGTTGACTTCCAGAGAGACATCAGAGATTGTAACATTCTCGGTTTAACGGAAACACGGCTCACTCAGGATACGTTATCAGAGTCGGTATAGCCACCCCGTATCTTCACGCATCGCGTCGACAGAAATAAACATCTCTCTGGTAAGAAGAAGGGTGGGGGTGTATGCCTTATGATTAACGAGTCATGGTGTGATCACAACAACATATAGGAACTCAAGTCCCTTTGTTCACCTGACCTAGAATTCCGTACAGTCAAATGGCGACCGCATTATCTACCAAGAGAATTCTCTTCGATTATGATCACAGTCGTGTATACCCCCCAAGCAGATACCTCGATGGCCCTGAAAGAACTTCATTGGACTCTATGTAAACTGGAAACCACATATCCTGAGGGTGCATTTATTGTAGCTGGGGATTTTAAGAAAGCTAATCTGAAAACAAGACTCCCGAAATTTTATCAGCATATCGAATGCGTGACCCAGGCTGGCAGCATTCTGGCTCATTGCTACTCTAACTTCCACTACGCATACAAAGCCCTCCCTCACCCTCCTTTCGGCAAATCTGACCACGACTCCATGTTGTTGCTCCCAGCCATTAGACAGAAACTCAAACAGGAATCGCCGTGCTCAGTTCTGTTCAATGCTGGTCCGAGCAATCTGACTCCACACTTTAAGATTGCTTTGATCACGTGGACTGGGATATGTTCCGGATAGCCTCAGACAACAACATTGATGTATACTCTGATTCGGTGAGTGAGTTTATTAACAAGTTCATCGGTGATGTTATACCCACGCTGACTTTTAAAACCTTCTCCATCCAGAAACCGTGGATTGACAGTAGCATTCACACAAAACTGAAAGCGCAAACCACTGCTTTTAATCATGGCAAGGCAACCGGAAACATGACCGAATACAAACAGTGTAGCTATTCCCTCCGCAAGGCAAACAAACAAGCTAAGTGTCAGTATAGAGACGCTGGTCCGACCAATCTGATTCCACGCTCCAAGACTGCTTCCATCACGTGGACTGGGATATGTTTCGTATTGCGTCAGACAACAACATTGATGAATACGCTGATTCGGTGAGCGAGTTCATTAGAACGTGCGTTGAAGATGTCGTTCCCATAGCAACGATTAAAACATTCCCAAACCAGAAACCGTGGATTGATGGCAGCATTCGCGTGAAACTGAAAGCGCGAAGCACTGCTTTTAATCAGGGCAAGGTGACCGGAAACATGACCGAATACAAACAGTGTAGCTATTCCCTCCGCAAGGCAATCAAACAAGCTAAGCGTCAGTATAGAGACAAAGTAGAATCGCAATTCAACGGCTCAGACACAAGAGGTATGTGGCAGGGTCTACAGTCAATTACGGATTAAAAAAGAAAACCAGCCCAGTCACGGACCAGGATGCCTTGCTCCCAGGCAGACAAAATCACTTTTTTGCCCGCTTTGAGGACAATACAGTGCCACTGACACGGCCTGCAACCAAAACATGCGGACTCTCCTTCACTGCAGCCGAGGTGAGTAAAACATTTAAACGTGTTAACGCTCGCAAGGTTGCAGGCCCAGATGGCATCCCCAGCCGCGCCCTCAGAGCATGTGCAGACCAGCTGGCTGGTGTGTTTACGGACATATTCAATCAATCCCTATCCCAGTCTGCTGTTCCCACATGCTTCAAGAGGGCCACCATTGTTCCTGTTCCCAAGAAAGCTAAGGTAACTGAGCTAAACGACTACCGCCCCGTAGCACTCAATTCCGTCATCATGAAGTGCTTTGAGAGACTAGTCAAGGACCATATCACCTCCACCCTACCTGACACCCTAGACCCACTCCAATTTGCTTACCGCCAAAATAGGTCCACAGACGATGCAATCTCAACCACACTGCACACTGCCCTAACCCATCTGGACAAGAGGAATACCTATGTGAGAATGCTGTTCATCGACTACAGCTCAGCATTTAACACCATAGTACCCTCCAAACTCGTCATCAAGCTCGAGACCCTGGGTCTCGACCCCGCCCTGTGCACCTGGGTACTGGACTTCCTGACGTGCCGCCCCCAGGTGGTGAGGGTAGGTAACAACATCTCCACCCCGCTGATCCTCAACACTGGGGCCCCACAAGGGTGCGTTCTGAGCCCTCTCCTGTACTCCCTGTTCACCCACGACTGCGTGGCCACGCACGCCTCCAACTCAAGCATCAAGTTTGCGGACGACACAACAGTGGTAGGCTTGATTACCAACAACGACGAGATGGCCTACAGGGAGGAGGTGAGGGCCCTCGGAGTGTGGTGTCAGGAAAATAACCTCACACTCAACGTCAACATAACTAAGGAGATGATTGTGGACTTCAGGAAACAGCAGAGGGAACACCCCCCTATCCACATCGATGGAACAGTAGTGGAGAGGGTAGCAAGTTTTAAGTTCCTCTGCGTACACATCACAGACAAACTGAATTGGTCCACCCACACAGACAGCATCGTGAAGAAGGCGCAGCAGCGCCTCTTCAACCTCAGGAGGCTGAAGAAATTCGGCTTGTCACCAAAAGCACTCACAAACTTCTACAGATGCACAATCGAGAGCATCCTGTCGGGCTGTATCACCGCCTGGTACGGCAACTGCTCCGCCCACAACCGTAAGGCTCTCCAGAGGGTAGTGAGGTCTGCACAACGCATCACCGGGGCAAACTACCTGCCCTCCAGGACACCTACACCACCCGATGTCACAGGAAGGCCATAAAGATCATCAAGGACAACAACCACCCGAGCCACTGCCTGTTCACCCCGCTATCGTCCAGAAGGCGAGGTCAGTACAGGTGCATCAAAGCTGGGACCGAGAGACTGAAAAACAGCTTCTATCTCAAGGCCATCAGACTGTTAAACAGCCACCACTAACATTGAGTGGCTGCTGCCAACACACTGACTCAACTCCAGCCAATTTAATAATGGGAATTGATGTAAAATATATCACTAGCCACTTTAAACAATGCTACTTAATGTAATGTTTACATACCCTACATTATTTATCTCATATGTATACGTATATACTGTACTCTATATCATCTACTGCATCTTTATGTAATACATGTATCACTAGCCACTTTAAACTATGCCACTTTGTTTACATACTCATCTCATATGTATATACTGTACTCGATACCATCTACTGCATCTTGCCTATGCCGATCTGTACCATCACTCATTCATATATCTTTATGTACATATTTTTTTTATCCCTTTACACTTATGTGTATAAGGTAGTAGTTTTGGGAATTGTTAGCTAGATTACTCGTTGGTTATTACTGCATTGTCTGAACTAGAAGCACAAGCATTTCGCTACACTCGCATTAACATCTGCTAACCATGTGTATGTGACAAATAGAATTTGATTTGATTTGATTTGGTACGGCAACTGCTCCGCCCACAACCATAAAGCTCTCCAGAGGGTAGTGAGGTCTGCACAACGCATCTCCAGGGGAAAACTACCTGCCCTCCAGGCACCCGATGTCACAGGAAGGCCAAAAAGATCATCAAGGACAACACCCCGAGCCACTGCTATCATCCAGAAGGCAAGGTCAGTACAGGTGTATCAAAGCGGGAACTGAGAGACTGAAAATAGCTTCTATCTCAAGACTGTTATTAAACAGCCATCACTAACATTGAGTGGCTGCTGCCAAAATACTGACTCAAATCTCTAGCCACTTTAATAATGAAAAGTTGGATGTAATAAATGTATCACTAGTCACTTTAAACAAGGCCACTTTATATAATGTTTACATACCCTACATTAATTATCTCATATACTGTACTCTGTACCATCTACTGCAGCTTGCCTATGCCTCACGGTCATCGCTCGTCCATATATTTATATGTACATATTCTTATTCATTCCTTTCCACTTGTGTGTATAAGGTAGTTGTTGTGAAATTGTTAGATTACTTGTCAGATATTCCTGCACGGTCGGAACTAGAAGCACAAGCATTTCGCATTAACATCTGCTAACATGTGTATGTGACCAATAAAATTTGATTTGATTTGATTTATTTGATTGACCAATCATGGGAAACAGTGTTTAAACCCTTTAAAATTACAATCTGTGAAGTTATTTGGAAATTTTAACAAATGATCTTTGAAAGACAGGGTCCTGAAAAAGGGACGATATATATATATATTAAAAAATAAATATAAAACGTCACTCTTACTCTAAAGTAGCTGGCCTATGCGGCCTGTTTGGAAAAATGAAAAAAACTAACAATAATATTAGTGTGATGAATATACTTCATAGTAAAATTACAAAATTGAATTAATAAATGATTCTGAGAAAGAAAAAGCAGTTTTGTGTTAACAAAACACTTAGCAGCAAGGTGTTTGAACAAACTGTCCCTTATGAGGCGAATGGTCCTTTTGTGAGCTAGCATTATGAATAGCATCAGCGGATGGAGAGAGAGACTGATTGTCTACTATTGTTTACCTCCTCTTGTTGGTTTGGCTACAGCTGCATACAAACTACCTCCTCACCATCCCACTCAATTGAAGTTAATGAGTGTCAAGAGGGTCTCACTAGAGAGTCAAGGACTCCCTTATTAAACCTTCAAATTGTACAGAGAAGACAATGTGTTTCAAAAAGGGAGGCAGGGGCAGTGTTTGTGAAGTAAAAGTGGTTCAAATGCAGAGGAGAGCAGAGAACAGTGCTTGATGCTAGAGATTGTTAGTGTGGATACTCTAAAAAAAAATCCTTTCTGTTTCTGACCTGCTCAAATTGGAATTTTACCTCACAGCAGACAAACCCCACATCTATTATATGTATTTTTTTAACCTTTATTTAACTATTGGTGCTACGTCACAAATTACAACCTATTCCCTATGGACCCTGGATCAAAAGTAGTGCTCTAGGGAATAGGGTGCCGGGAGCCACTTGGGTTGTAGCCTAAGAGGTTGTTGAAGTGGGGTTCTTAACCTCCCACTCCTATAGGAGGTCCTATTTCTTTCTTAAGGACAAAACGTGTCTTCAACTCAGTGAGGGATGGGGAGTTAAATGAGGAGAAAGACAAAGCCTACTGTCATCCCACCATGCACACCTCATGCTCAATCTGCCTCCCACCTGCTCCGTCCTCTTAAAGGCTCACATGACTTACGACCTCGGAGTGACCCTTAAAAGTCAGTTAGAGGGTCGGGGAGTTGAGGAGGTGACCCACACGGATCCCAATGGAGACCTTGCCATTGTTCTCTCTGAGCAATCCCTCCCCTTCCATGCATCACTTTCACCCCTGCTGCTGTCGCTGTTCTTCTCTTTTGTCTGTCTACAACCTTTGGCTTCAGTCTGGGAAAGACAGCACAAATAGATCTGGAACCAGGCTAGCTTCAGCCTCAGAGATCAGGAGTTTTTGACAGACTGAAAAATCTAACAAGAGGAGTGGAACAACAAGTCTTTCAGAGAAATGATGCAACAGCACCCTCTTATGCAAACCCACATTCACTGGCCACCTTTAGAAAAGCACAGCACAGGTTTGCAGTATTCCTACCCGATGAAATACTATTTTTTTAAACATTTTGTTTTATTATACTATATGAAGTATCTTTGAATAGGTTTTAGCTTGTTTTCTTCTAAGATGGCAAACCGATAATAAAAAGAGGGAAAGACAGAAGGAATGATGAGGGAGAGAGAGAGAAACAGAATCACTGCTCTTCAATGAATTATTTGTGGATGTGTCAGTGGTGTAGAGAGGAGTAGGCAGGAGGCAGTCGCAGGTTTAGAACTACTGAATTAATTTAAGCACCATAGATCAAAGCGGGACGAAACCCAAACGCTGTTGTGCTCAGAATATATCTTCATAAATGACAAGGCACAGGGCGAACCCAAAGTGCAAAATATAAAGTACTCAGGAAATAGAAGGCGCCTCTCAGGAAAACAAGTAACATTTACAATGACCGACAAAGACAAATGGCAGAGGGAGTATATATATACAGTGATAGAGTGGTGATTGGAACCAGGTGTATGTAATGATGACGAGACAAGTCCGGGGTTGATGAGTGAATGGCGTTTGCCAGCAGTAGGTTCAGCAGCAGCTAGAAGGCTGGCGACACCGAATGCCTGAGCTGGACAGTAGAGGGAGCCAAAGCGAAGGCTGTTGTGACAGGATGATGTTCTCTAGAGTTTTGAGGGTAGGATAAATACTGTATTGCAATCACTATGGCTTCTTCGCTTCGAGGTTACTGTATTATCAGTTTTGAAAGTATGTATTGATTCATATGCATGGCCTTTCTTAGAATGTTGGAAAGGGGGATTTTCATTAGATACTGTGTTGACTTGCGATTCTGCAATACAGTAAGATACTTAGCATAGACCACCACAAAATCAACAAAGGTGGTGAGGCTATTGATATTCTATATACATGTATGCTTTTGAAATTTAATGAGATTCAAAATGGGTTGACTTGGAGCAATTGGCTCTGTCGAATTTAAATGGATTTGTAAGTTCTGTATACTTGGTGGGAAAGCAAATGATTTTCAACTGACTCTTGGAGAGGGTAAGAAATTCCACTGCAAACAATTGGTGAAATTTTCATTGATGCAATCAAAAGGGCTTATCTATCAAGTATCTAATCAACCGCGAATCCTCATTAATATTCATTCACTTCATTATCAGTCTGGACATGGCTCCTGGTCTCAAACTAATGAATGTGGGGATGCATACCATCACACGCACACATAGTGTATACACTTGAACACACACACATCTCAGAAAAAATGTCACCCAATTAAAATGCCTTGGAGAGCAGATGATTCCTGGTGTCTCTGGTTGTCTCTCAAATGGCACCTTATTCCCTATGAAGTGCACTACTTTTGACCAGAAGTAGTCAAAAGTAGTGCACTATATTGAAAATAGAGTGCTATTTGGAACACAATCTCTTTCTCTCCCATTAGATATACTCAAATAACTGCCATCACGTCTGAAGCAGCTCTTGTCATTCCATAGAGAGGATAAGGCATCTCAATAGGTTGAGCTTCTGCAATAATCTTCAATCAGCCACTGCATAGTAATTACACCACTGTCTATGTCTCAAATGGCACCCTATTCCCTATTTAGTGCACAAATTTTGACCAGAGCCTACTAGTGCACTATCTAAGAAATAGGGTGCCATTTGGGATGCCTAAATACCCTGATGCATGCTCATTCAGTGTAGTCCACATTGTAAATGTGATAGGGATCTCAAGGAGGCAGTAGACCTTGTGCAGTGTGTGTTGTCTACCTTTAATCTGCTAAATCTAATCTGTTAAATCAAATAATATCAAATATGAAGTATTCAGAGAGACAAACACAACTATACAGAAGTGTTTTGTCTGTCATCAATTATATGCAGTAGTATGAGCAATTCTATGACAAAGCAATGAGAAGAAGAGGGGTGATCGTTTGAGGTGTAAACAACTAGAAACTGGAAGAAAATCCCTTGCAGTCGAATGACCAAAGTGCCCTTTAGTGACCTCATGGGTGGAATGTTGTTCATATTTTTTATAATTTCATAATTAAAAACCATTATAATAAATAAATAAAACATCTGGTATTTCTTTGTCAAATGGTTTTGTTATATTTCAGTCTTCTGTGATGTGTATAAAGTGTAGTATTGGGATGCAAACTCAAAATGTAATGCATTTCAACTCTATATTTGACATGGTATAGGTGTCTTCATTTCTTTAAGCCCATAACCATGTGTGTGAGGTCTATAGTTTCAAAGTTGATTTGTTAAAGACTACCAAGAAAAACTGTGACCCTGATTTAGCCCACTACAGGGAAAGGTTTATTGATCGATTGGTATGCACAAGCCTCTTAGCGTACAATCAGTCTCAGTATCCCAGCTTCAGACACGCACGTACGTACGCACGCACGCACGCACACACACACACACACACACACACACCCCTCCAATTACTGTAGATTCCAACAGAGCCAATGGGCTTTCTCTATGTCTGTGTAGATGTCTGCCTGTGTTTGTATAATAGACATGGGTTGAGGCCACTTGGCTTATCCAGTTGTACAGACAGTCACAGTCAGAGTCACAGGCGGAATGTATCAGTGTGCTACAGAAGGCCCCTACAGCTAACCCCTGTGGTCGGTAGGGCCAATCCAATCTGTTTTGGTTCCATGGGCTCCTACACACAAACACTCATGCATGCACGTGTCACACGCGCACACACATACACACATGTTCCCACGGTTGCTTGCACACACAACCAGATAGAGACACAGAGACACACACACAGAGACTCTCTCTCAGTCAGAAGTGGAGAAGTATGGTAGGCTCAGCGACCTACCATTTCCTAAATTGCACTGCTTAGACTAAAGCCTCAGGACACACACAAACACACAGGATCTGTGGACTTTTAACCCAGCAATCTAACATTGAAACACTGTATCCCATCAGGGCTGGGCAAAAATGACAAAATACAATTACAAAATACCATAAAGATCAACGTGTCAATATTTACTACAAAATGTATTTATTTAATTAATTAAAATACATGCATTTTGTCATTTAAAATACAGAAATACATTTGCAAGTAGCTGGCCCGATCAGCAACAACATTCTCAGTATGTGACAGAAACTTTTTACTTGCTATGACTGTGAAATGTTGTTGAATGCACTGACTGTAAAGTCACTCTGGATAACAGTGTCTGCTGACCGAAATGTAAATATACAGTGTCTGTGAAAATAAACATACCAAAATGAACCGCAAAGCACACTGGGTATTACTACTGGCCTTGTTTCGGGGCGGAGCTCAGAGTAATACTCTGCATGCTTTGCAATTGTTCATTTTTTAGTTAGCATATACATTTATATTTGCTTCACTTAATGTAATACTAAAAATAACGAAAGGTAGAACAAAAACACACAAGAAACATAAATTAAGAAGAACACGAGAAAGTAAAAGTAAAGCTATATATCATGAGGTAGTCACCTGGAGTGCATTTCAATTAACAGGTGGAATTTCTTTCCTTCTTAATGCGTTTGAGCCAATCAGAGGTGTTGAAATGACAGGCCGTCATTACTTTAAGACATGAAGATCAGTCAATGGGGAACATTTCAAGAACCTTGAAAGTTTCTTCAAGCGCAGTCACATAAACAATCAAGCGCTATGATGAAACTGGCTCTCATGAGCACCGCCACAGGGAAGGAAGACCAAGAGTTTCCTCTGCTGCAGAGGAGAAGTTCATTAGAGTTACCAGTCTCAGAAATTGCAGCCCATAAAAGGCTTCACAGAGTGCAAGTAACAGCCACATCTCAACATCAACTGTGCAGAGACCATTTGAATCAGGCCTTCACGGTCGAATTGCTGAAAAGAAACCACTATTAATTAAAAAGGACACTAAGAAGAAGAGACTTGCTTAGGCCAATAAACACGGAAATCTGTCCTTTGGTCTGAGGAGTCCAAATTTGAGTTTTTGGTTACAACCGCCGTGTCTTTGAGACGCAGAGTAGCTGAATGGATGATCTCCCCATGTGTGGTTTCCAGCGTGAAGCATGGAGGTGGAAGTGTGATGGTGTGGGGGTGCTTTGCTGGTGACACTGTCTGTGATGTATTTAGAATTCAAGGCACACTAAACCAGCATGACTAACACAGCATTCTGCAGTGAAAGGCCATCCCATCTGGTTTGTGCCTAGTGGAACTATCATTTGTTTTTCAACAGGACAATGACCCAAAACACACATCCAGGCTGTGTAAGGGATATTTGACCAAGAAGGACAGTGATGGAGAGCTGCATCAGATGACATGGCCTCCACAATCACCCAACCTCTGCCCAAGTGAAATGGTTTGGGATGAGTTAGACCGCAGAGTGAAGGAAACGCACCCAATAAGTGCTCAGCATACGTGGGAACTCCTTCAAGACTGCTGGGAAAGCATTCCAGGTGACTACCTCATGAAGCTGCCAAGAGTGTGTAAAGATGTCATCAAGGCAAAGGGTGGCTACATTGAAGAATCTCAAATATAAAATATATTTAGATTTGTTTAACACTTTTTTGGTTGCTACATGATTCCGTATGTGTTTTTTCATAGTTTTGATGCCTTCACTATTATTCTACAATGTTGAAGAAGAACCCTTGAATGAGTAGGTGTCTCCAAACATTTGACTAGTACTGTGTAGGGGTAAAGGTGACTAGGATATATTACAAACAGAGTAGCAGCAGCATGTGTGTTGATTGAATGTGAGTGGGTGTGTGCGTGTGAGTCATGTTATGTGTGTGTGAGAAAATTATGGAGTGAGTGTTTGTATGTTTGCTGGAGCATCAGTGTGCGTGAGTATGTAGGGCCCTGTGAATGTGCATAGATTTTTTAAAAACAAAAAAACAATTCAAGGGTCAACTTAGATAGTTTGCGTAGCCATTTTGTTAGCTATTTAGTTAGCTATTTAGCAGTCTTATGGATTGGGGATAGAAGCTGTTCAGGAGCCTGTTGGTGTCAGACCTGATGCACCGGTACCGCTTGCCATGCGGAAGCAGAGAGAACAGTCTATGGCTTGGATGGCTGGAGCGTTTAATGATTTTCTGGGCCTTCCTTTCACACCGCCTGATATAAATGGCAGGGAGCTCGGTCCCAGTGATGTAATGGGCTGTCCGCACCACCCTGTGTAGCGCCATGTGATCGAGGGCGGTGCTATTGCCATACCAAGCAGTTATGCAGCCAGTCAATATGCTCTCAATGGTACAGCTGTTGACATTTATTGAGGATTTGAGGGCCCATGCCAAAAACTTATCAACCTCCTGAGGGGGAAGAGGCTCTGTTGTGCGTAAGGACCACTTCAAGTCCTTAGTGATTTTGACACCGAGGAACCAGAAGCCCTTGACCCGCTCCACTGCAGCCCTGTCAATGTGGTTGGTTTATGTGTGTGTGTATGTGCCATAACGGAGCTTTTCCCAGGAAGAAGAGGAAGAAGGGTGACCGTCTCCCTCCGAGGCCACCGTCTTTTGGCCAGATCAGAGGTTTGGCTAGATCAGAGGTTTGGCCAGATCAGAGGTTTGGCCAGATCAGAGGTTTGGCCAGATCAGACTGGCATTTTATTAACACACCCTTCATGTCTTCATGTCCCCACAAACACAGCAACACAAGTCCTAATTAGCCACCGTGTTGAACTCTCTCTCTCTATTAATTCGATTCTATTAAACTAAATACTTATTTATCTCTGTAGGCTTTTTATCATGTCTTGTTTTCATGAAGCGTTTCAGAGTAAGAGTAATCTTACTCATTATGATCTAAAAGTGAAACTGATTCCAGAGTAGTTCTCCTACTCTTAGGCATTTTATGAATACAGGTCCTGGTCTCATTTTCATTTTGTAAGTCTTCAGACCAGAGACGTCCCAATCCCATTCAGTTATGCACCCAAACGAACAAGGCGTGCACGCTCCTCTTCATATGCTAACTCCACAGGGCTAGTAGTAGGCCTAGCTAGCATGTACTGATAACTTATCCAGTGATAACCTATCCAGTGATAATGTATTCAGTGATAACTTATCCAGTGATAACTTATTCAGTGATAACTTATTCAACGATAACTTATTCAGTGATAACTTATTCAGTGATAACTTATTCAGTGATAACTAATTCAGTGATAACTTATTCAGTGATAACTTATCCAGCGATAGCTTATTCAGTGATAACTTATTCAGTGATAACTTATTCAGTGATAACTTATTCAGTGATAACTTATCTGGCGATAACTTATTCAGTGATAACTTATTCAGTGATAACTTATCCAGTGATAACTTATTCAGTGATAACTTATTCAGTGATACCTTATCCAGTGATAACTTACTCAGTGAAAATGTATCCAGTGATAACTTCAGTGATAACTTATCCAGTGATAACTTTTCCAGTGATAACTTCCGAAGACATCGGTTCCACAGTCGTTAAAACTCAGAAAACACCGCTGCCACCAATGCAACGCGCCATTTAGAGGGTTCGGAAAGTGAAACGTCAACTCTAATGAGAGTTAAGACCAGACAAAGGCAGCAATGCAGGACCGCTACAAGATGTGACTTTATTAGTGACCGGTAATCACCATCTCAATTATCTGGCGTTACGCACCCCAATTTATAAGCACTATCATCCAAGTCCTACAATAATACAGAGTACATTTGAGTAACCTTGGGAGTCATTGATATTATATAACTACAAAGTCACACACACACACACACACACACACACACACACACACACACACACACACACACACACACACACACACACACACACACACACACACACACACACACACACACACACACACACACACACACACACACACACACAGAGAACAGGGCACATCTCTAGGGTGTTTTGTCTCTGCCTCAATACAACATTGTCTCCCACTGTAATTGAACGTTAATCCTTAGTCTAATATTAATCTAATATACATTCATATTCGATGGGGATTTGATGGTGATGGTGATGATTTGACAGCACTAGCCAACAGTTTAGACAGCCGAGGTGAATACCAAGTGGCTTGACACTGCTTCTCTATTCTACTAAGCTCTTTCTTGGCATCGCATTCATTCCCTGTTGCTGTGGGGTGGATTTGACATTTACAGATAGAAATTGAACCTAAAGAACATCAGCGAGAAGAAGCTTGACAGCAATTAGAGTGAAATGGTATTTCTGAGACTGATTACATGTTACAAACCTACACTGCAACCAACATAGAAGTAAGTAACAGAAGCAGCAGTAAATTACAGTCTGGGAATATTATTTGCGGCCTAGAAATGGAAAATATATTGTGGACAAAGTAGGCCTTAATCCAAAGCCTAGGGAGCTAAAGTTTAGATGGGGACTCTGATGCTCTTGTCACAAACTCGCATCATTTCATTCCCTTTAAGTGCATTTAAATGTTTCAATGAAATGCGCAAACAACTTGACCAAACATTTCTTCAACTCATGGTTAGAGTTTGTGCAGAGAAATTACTCATGATACTGGCAAAAGGGGAAAAATAAAAACAATATATACACTATGAGGAATTAATGACTAAATACTGTATATGTGGATATAGAAACACGCCCAAACAATGTATTAACACTAATTTACCCATTTGCAATCTTCAAATCAAGCTTTATTTCAGACATGGAATGCAACACATTGTGCTTTACAGGGGAAAAAAACAAAAAACAATGAGAATAAAACTAAAATATTTACTACACAACACACATAAGAGGATAAAAAAAACAAAAGAATAACAATAAAAATTGACCGTCTAAAAAGCACCCTAAGGAAAAGAAAAGCTGAAAAGGTGTATTATGATCTCTATTGTCGAGTGTGTGTAGTTGTCTAGTTTCAGCCTCCCTCAGGTTCTCTGGCAGGCTATTCCAGAGGCTGGGGGCATAGTAACTGAAGCCTGCCTCTCTATGCTTCCTGGTCCTAGGCTTTGGATGCGATGTTCAGGTGCACATGAACACTCACGAGAAACACATTTTATTTTTTTGTTTAAGTATGTACATTAGTCTCAGACAAACTCCAGAGTTCCTTGTCTGTCTTTGTCTACCTGTCATCTGTGCCTGTTTGGGAGCATTAGATGTTTATTTGAGCTAACCCCCCAGGCTCAATTGCTGATGGATGGAATTATATTTGAACCTATGAGAAGTTTATTCATTTCTATCAGGCACAACTTTGGTTTAAGAAGTGGGGGGTATCGCAGCGGTTCAAGGCACTGGCAGATCATGGTTGGATTCCAGGCCGTGTCGCAGCCGGCCGCAACCCGGGAGACCCATGAGGCGGTGCACAATTTGCCCAGCGTCGTCCGGGTTAGGGGGTTTGGCCGGCTGGGATGTCCTTGTCCCATTGCACTCTAGCGACTCCTGTGGTGGGCCGTGCACATTGCACGCTGGCACGGTCGCCAGGTGTACATGTACAGTGTTTCTTCCAACACATTGGTGTGGATGACTTCCGGGTTAAGCGGGGTTGTGTTTCGGAGGAGCACGGATCTTGACCGTCGCCTCTCCCGGGTCCGTACTGGAGTTGCAGCGATGGGACAAGACTGTAACTACCAATTGGATACCATGAAATTGGGGAGACAAATACAATTCGGATAAAGCAGTCTACCCGACTGCTTGGAGGCATCCGCATGGTCCTAAAACACACCGTTGCCTCGATTTGTATCACATTCCATGGATAAAACTGGGGGGGACGTGGAAGTTGCGCCCCTGATTTATATAGTCTACAGTGTAGATATGTTGGATCACCTGGAAGCAACTATGCCCTGTCAGTAAACTGGGCATTTTACACCTGATCCTACTTCTTACTGCATCCTGCTGCTCTGCTGCCAATTTAGAATTGGTAGAACCATTTTTCTACTTTAAAATGAATCATATATAACCATTGATTCTTGAATAATATAACTTAGAAATTCCTTATGGGCTTAGTTCAACTGCCTTACCCCATGAGAACACAACATATAAGTGTGAGTGTTGGTTTGGTGTATTTTTGCTCTTTCTTCACTATGTCTGTGTAATGACAACTAAAGCTCAACGACACCCTTCTCTTTCCTTATTCTCTCTTTCGTTCCCTCTTTCTCTCCAATTGCCTGTCACTCTATTTTTAATGAATTTGTACTTAAAGGAGCAATCTGCAGTTCAAACAATAGCAAAGTGTCACACCGCCACTGATTTGGTAAATATAGTAGCTGAGGAATGGGGCTGGAGAGATGTAACAACTCTCAAATTCATAGACAGAGATATGGGGGCAATAACTGACCGTCCATGAGGTCAGAATTACAGTTTGAGCTATGTTTTGAGGCTATACAGTGTTTGTTTACAATTACTTTGTTTTCAAACAAAGGAGTCAAACAAGCTTAAATTTTAGGTTCTGATGGGATAAGACAATTGACCTAAGCTCCTGAGGCTTTTATAAACTACATTCTTCAATATATAATGTGTAAATCATTCATTTAAAAGTAAATAAAATGTACATGCAAATCACAGACTGCCCCGTTAAGCAAGGGCAGCCAGAATGGCTAATTATAATCAATGTCTGTTTTTGCTTTTAGAGTTAGAGCTTGAGTCCTTTGAAATTGTGAAAAGGCAAGCAGCCTGAGGCACTATAGGTTCTTGGACTGTAAATAAAATATTATTCAAAAAATGCAGTAGAGTTGTGTCCTTGGCTTTACTGATAGTTTGGACATGACTTATTCAAAGGTAGCAGCTTCATTTAAAACTTAATTTCTTGATGATCGTAAGTAATTGCATTAGGGATTTGAAGAATAAACACTGATCAGATGGACTTTTTTGGATTGAATTACATCAGTGCCTCTGTCTCACATTAGAACAAATAAAGAAAATAATATAAATATCCACTAGGTGGCAGAAAAGTCTCAGAAAATGATGAAGACCATCCCCAAAAATAGCAAACCATACAGATCACATTGCTGTATTACTTCAAATGTATCACCTAGCCAGTAAATGCACTATACATTAACATGATAATTTCATAGAAGGTGGTGAAAATTAAATTGAACCAAAAATTGTTTTGGTCATAAAGTGTCTTAAATCATAATTACTCTCCCTCAATATGTAAGTAGTTGGGTTGTTAGTGGCCATATTAGTGGGTATGTACTGGATCTTGACTGAACAATTTGAATCAATGTTCTGTGGAGTTTCTGAGAGGGCAATAACGACCAGAGCGTGAAATTCAACATGGTGTAGGATGTTGAGGTGTAAAATGTTACACTTCATGTGTTCCAGGACCCTTTTATATCTACACTGAGTGGACAAAAAATTATGAACATCTGCTCTTCCCATTACATAGACCGATCAGGTGAATCCAGGTGAAAGCTAAGATCCCTTTATTGATACCAACTTGACAGAACTGTGGGAAATGTCTGCATCCCAAATGGCATTGTATTCTTCTAGTGCACTACTTTTGACCAGGGCCCATAGTGTACTATACAGGAAAAGTGCCATTTGGGACACGCTACAATGACTGATGTTGCATTTGACCTGAAGTTGCCTCCTCCCTTCTATCCTCCTTCTACCCCCCTCCCTTTCCTTCCATCCTTTCCAATGACTAATGACCCTCCCTTGACATGTGAACAGGACATGTTTTCACGACTTCTAGTCTAAAAAAAACAACCAAACAGAAGACTATATCCTTTCATTCCTTCTAGTCATCGGAGGTAAAACAAACTTTTCCATGGTTTATCTGCTGTCATTAATTTATGGGGCTCTTACTCCAGGCCGACAGCCATATTGAATATCTCAAGTCCTCTTAAGAGGGGGGGTTCCATAAATCAATGTTCTCTAGGATACACAAGAGGGCAGGAGAGATTTATAAGAGAAAGCAGTGTGGGAGATGAGTGGCTGTGAAGGGTGAATGGATCATTCAATAGGAAACACATTGTTTGTGAACATCCAGTTTAAATGCCTTTAACATTAACTGCAGTGGGCTAAATCAGGGTCACACAGAGCGTTTCTAGGTAGTCTTACACACATCTACTTTGAAACAAAAGTCTACACCTCACACACATGGTTATGGGCTTTAGAAAAAGAAGACATTTGTACCATGTCAGATATGGAGTTGAAATGTATTCCATTTGAGTTTGCGTCCCAATATGACACTGTATATACATCATAGACGACTGAAATATAACAAAATCGTTGGACATTTAGTATTCATAACATTCCACCCATGAGGCCACTAGAGGGTGATTTGGTCATTGACTGCAGGAAAGGGCTTTAAGCTCCCAATAATATGAACATGATGTACTACAACATGTGTAAAAGGCAAAATTCCAGAAAATGTGTGGAGTTTTAAATGTGTGTGAGTCAGAGGGACGCCGGAAATCTTTACTTCCCCTCAAACGTAGAAAGACAAGAGGGAAAGACATGTTATGGCACTCAGCTGAAATAACACCTCCCACATGAGAGAACATAAACAGATTCGTTCTCAAAACAATGTTTAGTAATACGATCTGGGTCACACCCACAAACGACAAGACTTTCTGTCAAACCAGAAGTGGTGTCTTTCCAAATGCTCTATTTGCGGTCAAGTCTCTCTTAAAACAAAGCTCACAGGTCAGTTCTGTTGATTCTTATGGCCATGCTGTCCTCTCCAAGTACAATCTGTGGTGAAATAAAGTCAAATAAAGTAAATAGCAGTGGAAAGGTGTCAGGTGAAGATACGTGTGTCTGTGTAAAGACACACTCCACCACCCTGCCGCTTTCAGTATGAAGAGTGATGTGTGCATCCCACATGGCACCCTATTCCATATATAAGGCACTACTTTTGACCAGAGCCCCATGGGCCTTATGGCCCTGGTCTAAAGTAGTGCCCTATATGGGTAATAGAGTGTAATTTGAAACATAGCCTATAAAACCTTACAGATATGTTCTGATTGCTTTACTGTATTTAGTAGTATTATTGCAATTTTTTAGGGGGTGGATCAGCTTTAATATTGCAAATAGAGTGTGGCTTTTATCAATGTAATATACTGTATTTCTTTCCACAGATCAAAAGACCACTGAGCTCAAAAACGTTACTAAAAGTAAGAGGAGGAGTAAGTGAATATGATCCATCTAAAATTGAAGAGGCATTCGGGCCCGTAACTTGGCCTTGGTTCTGACAGGGCTCCCCGGCGAGACACGGCTTTCATTCTTGTAGCTGCTCCATCAACTCCATATCACTGTGCAACTTTTCACTTCTCATGCAGATCAGCACATACTGTACTTATACGACTCCAGCTAAAGCAATGGTCAAATAAAGGTAAACGAGATGGGAGGTAAAGCTTGTAGTCAGAGGCTGGCGTCAACACCTGCTGTCGGCTTGGTCCTTGTACTTGAATGCAACATTGTGAGAGGGGGAGCAGGAAGCTTAGTTTTCCAATAGGAGAACATACAGAGAGGACGCCCACTGCTGATCCATTCAGAAAAGCACCACGCTTCTGCTCTCATAATTGAAAAGCCATTACATAAATAGGATATTAAAGTGCCATGCCTGCTTGAGCCCATAGAGTGGGATACCTCATCTACCCCCGTAAGGCCCAGACCTGTGTTCAAATAGTATACGTTGTCCTTCAAATACTTTAATTGTGCTTGAGTGAACATGCATTGTGAAATGGAACCAATGGAATTGTCCAATAAATGCAAACCCCAACATTTGACACACCAAGCAGGCTCAACAAAACACTCACAGTATTTGAAAGAAAACAAATATTATTTGAATCAAAGTCGGGTGAGGGCCTGATTCATCAGAACCAGCGCTGACGCAGGGAGACGGCAGGAGAGGGAGAGATAAGCACTGTCATGGCTGCCAAAATCTACGTCATGGCAACTTTTTGTGGGAAACAAGATTTCTCCAACCTCTGTTCTGAAATATCTCCCTTGAAAGGTCTGAGTCATTTCTGAATACAAAAATACAATCATTTTTGGGGCTTTGAAATTTTTACTGTAAAAGTCCTAAATAGTCCGAATTTACCATCTGTAGAGCATCTTTATACATATTCTCATACTATCTGTTGGTTACGGTTAGGGTTAAGGTTTGGGTTAGGGTTAGGTTTAGAATAAGAGTTTGCGTTAGGGTTAAGTTTAGGGTTAGGATAAAGGTTAAGGTTAGGGTTAGAGCTAGGTTTAGGGTTAGCTTGTTCAAATGTTACTGAGTCTGTAGATAATCTGTAGAGCACCTATCCAAATAAAGTGTTACCAGTTTTTTTAGGCTTTGAAATGTTCATATGCTTAAAATCTTTACTTGAAAGGTCCAATATTTGTGTCGCTAAACAAAAAGGCATCGTAAAGTTGGTAGGCTTTGAACACGTTTTGTGGGACATAATTCAACATCAAATGACCACATCTCCTTTTCAACCCGAATGAAGTCATTTGTGAAACAGCAGGTTTGGTACTTACAAATGACTTAAAGAGTAGCCACTTACGTGCCCACAAATGTGGACAGATGATATCAGAAGGTGCTCATGACATTAAACAGTATTCACAATAATCCCTTGCCCAATTAAAAAATACATTATGGGAAATTAAAGTAATCAGCCTACAGAGGTTCTGGGAATTATCCACAGCTGAGGTCTACGTGATAAACATCAGAGTTATTTGAAAATGATTATGATATTGGTTGTTCGTCTGCTCTCCTTTTTTTCCCTCATCCTTCTGAAGCCTAAATTACAGTGTCGTTAGCAGAAGAAGCATGATGTGTTGAATACGTTTCATGACTCTGAATTGGTTGTAAAGAAACCTCAGTGTCTGTTCTCCTTATTTGGTGCGGATGAGTGGATGCAGGACTCAATGTTTTTTAGTCATACTCAGTCAGGTTTCCCCTCAAAGCTCCGTGTTACATCCCAAATAGTACCCTACTGCCACAGTGCACCACTTTTGACCATAGACTTATGGGTCCTGGTCAAAAGTTGGGCAGTATATTGGGAATAGGATGCCATTTGGGACGTGCACTAGGACTACAAAGCAAAATAAAATGAAACTCTGTCACAGACAAAGGGAATGAGAATGGATAGCACAATCTAAGGGGAGAAAAATGAAAACACTGATGCTGTTACTAACCCAGTTCAGATGTTCTGTCTCAACTGAAGAAATCTATAATAAAGACAAAATGGAGTCGGTGAAAAATATACAATTCACGATGGAGTTCATTTCAGCATTAAAGCTTTCAGACTTGTAATTGGTTGATGTCAACAACCTCCATATATCATATTTACAGACATGTCCAATCCCATCTAATAGAGATGGCCATATGCTAATTCACATGTGATGCAAATGAACCCCCAGCTAACAACAAACGTTCCCACAACTTTAGAGAATGTTCCCTTAAGAGTCTCATTAGGGCATTGCCTAACGGTTTCACATGAATGTTCCAGTGATGTGCAAGGACTGTTTCTAAGGGACCATTCCCTTAATGCCAAACAGAGCTAACCGAGAACGTGGTTGCCATGTTCTCAGAATATCCCATGTTCGAGACATATTTCATTGGAACGTTGCAAGAATATTCAAACTTTCTGAAGGTTAGGATAGAATAATATTCAGAGGACATGGCAACGATGTGCTGTGTATGCTTGGTGTGACGTTGATGGAATTTTATTAGAAGATATTCATGTTCCAGACACTTTTCATGGGAACATTACACAAATATTCCTGTGTTCCAATGATGTTTAAAACATAGATTGTTCTGTCATGGTCCCCCGGAGGTTTTTGTCTAGTTCCCAGCTTGTTTCCGGGGTCATCCCTAAAGATGTTTTTAAGACGTTGCCTGATGGTCCCAAAGAAATGTGTTTCTTCACACACCACCCCTGATTGGTGAACCACTGATCCATTCATCTTTAATGTTGGTGGGCCATATTACTCCTTAGTCATATGATGAATAAAATGTTTGTTTTTTTAACAGAGCATGCTAGCAGATACCCATAGACTTCCAGTTATTGCGCTGATGATAGTTAGCATTGGCTCACGAAACTACCTCTAACTTCCTTTATTCTCGACACAGAGACATACAAATTGAATACATGAGTTCATCTGACTCTGGGAAAGAAGATAAAGGGCCTCATTGCCAAAATCCAGAAGTACCCCTTCAATTTCAAAGTGCAAAGCGTAGCAATACAGGTGAAATCAGTCATTGACACAGACATGGTGGCGTAGCAGGATGATTGTAATGCCGTAAACCAAGAGTTTGTGAGTTCAAATCCCAGGTAAGGACAAAAATAATTACTTCATATACGAACATGCACAATGCAATCATGCATGTCAAAGTGTGTGAAATATGTACATTCAAAGCATTGTTCGTGAGTGTCCCCAACCTTGCCAATAGACAAAGAGCAATATAAAAGGATTTACTTCAATGAATCGGAGAAGAAACCCATATTGATTATCCCAGACAAGGCTCTTGTCCCTGACACTATATAGGCTGGCACGCTGATGACACTACGGCAGTGAATTAATAAATTGGCTATTGGCGAATGTGCAATCGCTGGAGAATAAACTGGACGAGCTCCGTGCAAGACTATGATGCTGCCGCCACCATGCTTCACTGGTCCTGTGGACAGATACTCCAATCTCCACTGTGGAGCTTTTGCAGCTCCTTCAGGGTCCCCATGTGCAGTTGCAAACCGTAGTCTGTTTTCTTTATGGCGGTTTTGGAGCAGTGGCTTCTTCCTTGCTGAGAGCCCTTTCAGGTTATGTCAATACAGGACTAGTTTTACTGTGGATATAGATACTTTTGTACCTGTTTCCTCCAGCATCTTTACAAGGTCCTTTGCTGTTGTTCTGGGATTGATTCGTACTTTTCGCACCAATGTACGTTCATCTCTAGGAGAGAGAACGCGTCTCCTTCCTGAGCCAAGGATGAACCAGACTTGTGGAGGTCTACAATTTGTTTTTCTGAGGTCTTGGCTGATTTTCCCATGACGTCAAGCAAAGAGGCACTAAGTTTGAAGGTAGGCCTTGAAATTCATCCACAGGTACACCTCCAATTGACTCACCTCCAATTGACTCCAATTATGTCAATTAGCCTATCAGAAGCTTTAAAAGCCATTTCTAGAATTGTGATACAGTGAATTATAAGTGACAATCTGTCTGTAAACAATTGTGGAAAAATTGCTTCTGCCATGCACAAAGTAGATGTCCTAACCGAATTTCCAAAACTATAGTTTGATAACAATACATTTGTGGAGTGGTTGATAAACAAGTTTTAATGACTCCAACCTAAGTGTATGTAAACTTCCGACTTCAACTGTACCATGTTAAAACATATTAGACAAGATACAGAGGTAAATTAGTGTCCATGTAATGCACAAGGGCTCCAAAACCGTCAAAAAGGCTCTTTATCACACAAATGTTGCTGTATGGCTATTTGGCTGTTTGTAGTGTTTCAGAGTAGTGTAAAATAGTGTTTCAGAGCCATAACATTCATCACAGCCCTGTTTATTCAGTGTATGGTAGAATAATACAATTATTATCTATTACAGTATGTTTCACACACATGAAAGATCCAAATCACTGATTTCATTTCAGATAAATTCTCATATAGATACACAGCTGTAGCTCGGCCAACTTCCACTGCAGATGCAGAAGGGGAAAAAAAACAGAGGTATGTAGCTTTAAAAAACAAACAGATTTTGATGCCTGTTGTATTATGCTAATTCTGGACAATGACTCTACTGTAGCTCTGTGTGGTTATTACAGTGTAATATTAGTTTGACAAGATTTACAACAGTGAGTCACTAGGCGAATAGCACCACACATGGCTAACGCTGGCATCGGCTTACTAAGGTAGATAACACGTGCACACAGGACACGTTCTAGTACTTGCAACATTGTGCCCACGCTGGTTTTCAGCTGGTGGTTGGTTTGGAAGAACGACAGGTGCTTTGCAGTCAGCACAAGATGGGGAAAAGGAATAGAAATGCACCTGCACAAATACAAAAACGATTACAAATAGTTTCAGTATAATGATGGCTGAGGGGTACAAACTGTGAAACCCTATGATAAATTCCCACAAAAACTACGTCCACTTTCTGCTCCAATTGAGACGAGAATCATTGTGGTAAACGATGATGATCAATGCCACATATGGATCATATTCAAGATGGGTGATGATTCTTGTTCAAAACGTGAACTTAAAATGGGCCGTGCAGAAACATGAAAAGCCTGAAGGAAACAGCTGGGGAAAATCTTATATTATTGATATTAAATCATTTCATCATCATGCATTCACATAGATTTGGTTATTTATTTCATTTATCCTTTATTTAACTTAGACAAGTCAGTTAACAACAAATTCTTATTTAGAATGACGGCCTACCCTGGCCAAACCCTGACCCAAACGACGCTGGGCCAATTGTGCGCTGCCCTATAGGACTCCCAATCACGGCCGGTTGTCGACTCGGTACCGGTACCCCCTGTATATAGCGTTGTTATTGTTATTTTAATGTGTAAGCGTTTCACGGTCAGGTCTACACCTGCTGTATTCGGCGCACGTGACAAACACACTTTGATTTGATCTCAATAGACATTCAAAACGGTTAGAGTAGAGATAAAGGGAGCTCTACTATTGTCTTTAAGTGTTTCGACGCATCTGGCGTCCCCCTGAGAGCAAGTCTGTTTGTTTGAGGAAGGAAGATGTGTCTACTGCTTTACTGAACAGGCCTGCCTCTGTCCCCCCTCCTCCTCCTCTTCGACTTAATGTATTCTCAAGGTTATACTAGAACTGTCAGGACAATATATTCAGCAGTCTGTCTCAAGCTGTTCTTAACCGACAGCACTGGGAAACTCTGACAATGTCCACACTCTTCTCAGCATACACAACAAGATGCATCCTAGTGTCCAGGTGAGAATGATACACAAACACACAGGGATGTTGTAGTTGTGGAGACATTGTAATGTGAAGAAACCTGTCTGAAGGAGAGGAACAGGAACACACAAAGGCAGCTCAAGTGGAGTCACACAGCGATTGTTTACGCCGAGATGTTCATCTCTCCAAGGTGTGTGTGTGTGTGTATGTGTGAGTGTGCACGAGTGTGTGCTTGCTTGCGTCCTGTGCGTGTATGCGCGGGCATGAATAGTGGAGCGTGACATAGACGGGCTGGTTGTTTAGCCCAAAAATATTAAACGACGTGTGCGCATCTATGGGGCAAAACAAAAGAGGTTAGCTTAGATTCTTTGTTTATATTATGAATTCTTTACCCCTTTTTCTCCGCAATTTCATGATTGCGATCTTGTACCATCGCTGCTCCTCCCCAACAGGCTCAGGATAGGCGAAGGTCGAGACATGCGTTCTCAGAAACAGGACCCGCCAAACCTCGCTTCCAAACACCCGCTCGTTTAACCCGGAAGCTAGCTGCACCAATGTGTCGGCGGAAACACCGTTCAACTGATGACCGAAGTCAGCCTGCAGGCGCCCAGCCCGCCACAAGGAGTCGCTTGAGCACAATGAGCCAAGTAAAGCCCCCCCCAGCCAAACTCTCCCCTAACCTGGATGACGCTGGGCCAAATGTGGGCTGCCCTATGAGACTCCCGGTCACGGCCAATAATGACGCCGCGACACTGCAATGCAATGCCTTAGATGGCTGCGCAACTCGGGAGACCTAGCTTAGATTATTGACCACATGTATACTATATTTCGTGTCTAATGTTTATTGAAACCATAAATCAATTTGCACAATGACCACTTGCTGTCGTCTCTCAAATAGATCATTATTATTAGCTAGCTAATTTTAGCCATATTAGCATAGATGTGACATCAGTCAAAACACCTCAATACAAGACATGGTAAGAATAAAATACAACTAGCTGAAACGAACCACCTACGATTCCCCACATGGCAGATTCTTGCCATTGTCGCTAGCTATCTGGCCATCTAGAATAATAAGAACAAACAGCCTTCTGTCAGCTAACCTGTCTATACGGTGCCATATCTATAACGCAGCGCAGTGGGCAATTAGAAACACGCCAGTTGTTATCTAACCAGATCAAATCTGGTCTAGTGAGGGGAGAGTGGGAAGAGAGGAAAGGCGAGTTGGAGAAAAGAGGGAGGAAGAAGACGAGAGGGACGGTCTCCCCTGTCTATGAATCAGACAGATTGTTAGCTTCTCTCATTCTGCAGCGAGACTTTGTTCTCGCAGCGAGACTCTGGAACTTATTTTTGTCTTCTTCTCTGTCTCTGACACTACATTTCCTACCACGCCCTTGTCTTGTGTTCAGACTCTCTCCCTCTCTTGTTCTGTCCCTTCTCACTCACTCCGTCTGTCTCTCCCTCGTTCTCGGTGTCAATGCGACTCATCCTTCTCTTGCAGTCTGTAATTCCCACCAACAGATCGTGCATCCGGGCCAGGAGAGGATGAGATGATGAGGAGAGGAGAGGAGAACAGAGGAGAGGTGTAAACTGCATCCTGTAGATTGACATATTTGTGTCTGCTGAATGTTAATGTCTGTGGCTCCAGCTGTCGTTCTCGTTTTGTTTCTTTGCACCTTTAGGCGTGCCAGGTGTCAGATGTGTAGAATAGATCATTATACAATACAAATAGTGTTTTAAAAAAAAATCCTAATTAAAAATCCCTGTGTATGATCATATATTTTGATACACTGAATGTTAATATTGTGTTAACTATGTTATGAATTTTTTTACCTCCTGTTTCAGGAAGTGATGTCTCTGAGTACCGTGACGTCACTGAGTACTGCCCCGATATATAGGACCTCCCACCCCCACCGGGGATATGGGTGTCTGATGTCTGATGAAGAGGGTTGAAATGTTGTAAATACACATCACCTGGAGCGCCATTTTTCTTTGTTTTCCAATACAAATACAGTCACACAAACGACACTAGTTACGAACACATTTTGAACCAGCACTTCAGAGAAGAAAATACAACAAGTATTGTTAACGCAGTCATTTCTGCTGCGCCAATAATGTGTCCGCCAAGACAGTCTCGCCTGCACGAATTGCACTGCAGAGATATTTTATGGAAGGAAAGCGGGAGAGAGAGTGTTAGAGATGCTGAGGAGGTCAAAGCGGCATGAACTGACATGAGATGAGAGAAATACCGCCACCACTCTCTCCGGAAAAAAATAGATCTTCAAATCGGCAACTGTGTCAGATTCCGTCTTTGTGAGCTGTTAAATAGAGATCACGCAGTCTATAAATAACCCTATAACTAATCCACCAGAATGTGTGTATTGTGCGTGCGTGTGTGTGTGTGGGTGGAGTGTGATAATTCCCCACCACAATGACTTCTGCAGCATCTTGTCATTTGTTCTAAAACGGAGTGTAAATCACTGTAGAAAAAGAGAGGACAAAAGAGAAAGACTCCCACTCAATAACAGACAAGTGACAAATGAATGTCAAACCACCCACAATAAGCTGCATCAGTCACTGAGGTGGCCGCAGCTAGTAGAGTGAGAGAAGCCGATATTTTGTTTCATTCTATCGTTTGCGCAATATACGGTACATGTATGTGCTAGTTGTGAAGAAACAAGTAAAAGAGGGCACTATTTTTCATCAGGAATCAAGGTAAGACCCAAGTGCAGACTGTGTGAAGCAACAATGTTTATTGTAACCACAGGGGGCAGGCAAACGAAAGGACAAGGCAGGCAGGGGTCGATAATCCAGAGCAAAGGCCAAGGTACAGGACGGCAGGCAGGCTCAGGGTCAGGTCAGGCAAAGGTCAAAAACCAGGAGGACGCCAAAAACAGAGACTAGGGAAAAACGGGAGCTGAGACAAAAACGCTGGCAGGCTTGAACAAACAAGACGAACTGGCAACAGACAGACAGAAAACACAGGTAAAATACACAGGGGATGACGGGGAAGATGGGCGACACCTTGAGGGGGGTGGAGACAAGCACAAGGACAGGTGAAACAGATCAGGGCGTGACAATTTTTTACTGCATTCTGTATGTGTTATTTGTGAAGACAAATTTGCGAAGTGAAAGAGCATGTTTTTTCTGCTACCGGTAGAGGGGGTGGAGGGACAGAGTAGCCCAGGGAGAGTGCTCTGCCTGGGGGGGGGGGGGTGAGTTCTAAGGAGAGTGGGGTGGAGGGACAGAGTAGTCTAAGGAGAGTGGGGTGGCTGTTGCAGCAGCATCATTCGGTTTACTCATCAATTAATAAAGACTAATTTGATTAATCAGCAAGAGGAGCAGGTGTCATTCCCTGTAAAAAATAACTAATGATGCATAATTAATTATGCCTCCTGATTAGTGTTAATGAGCACTGAGTTCTACTGCAATCCATTCACTGCATCATTTAGTCAATTTCTTGCTCTCTCTCTCTCTGACAAGTAATGCAACGGAATCGTTCCCAGCCTGGCAAACAATATTGATGGATACACTCCATTATATTCTCATAATTCTTTGTTAATGCTTGCTGAAAATTACAAATCCATGTTTTTCAAATCTTCTGACAATTAATTTAATAGATCCAAAATGGCTGTAAATATCACAGATTGGGTCTTTAAAGTGTCCCAGGCACAACCAATAATGTACTCCATCGACCAACCAACATCCTATTTTGTCCTACTTAGTCTCATTTGAATTGAAATGTCTAAATGAAGACACATTTCAGCACCACCTCCACATTGTCTGCTGCCGATGATCGGCCCTAGCCCTGTTAAACAGTTATACTGAACAAAAATAGAAACGCAATATGCAACAATTTCAAAGATTTTGCTGCGTTACAGTTCGTATAAGGAAATCAAGTCAATTGAAACAGATGAATTAGGCCCTAATCTATTTCAGCTCATGAAACCTGGGACCACTTTACATGTTGCGTTTCTATTTTTGTTCAGTGTATAAGACAACCATTACAATGGGTTTCATCATTGATTATGCAGCAATTAGTGTGTGTAATATTTGTTGTCGCAGTGTGCCAGCTCCTATTAGTATTGAACTCAAATACAGCATCCCAAATGGCACCCTGTTCCCTATATAGTGCACTATTTTTGACCAGGGCCCACTCCTTTTGACCAGAGTCTAAATTAGTGCTATTTGTCAAAAGTAATGTACTACATAGGGAATAGAGTGCCATTTGAGAACAAACAAACATGGGTCTATAGGGAATAATGTAATTGGGTTTAGCGCTTGGTCTAAAGAGGATAATTGTCTTCGGGTGCCCTGTTCAAGTAGGGCTAGGAGTTTTTCTGGATCATGTGACCTGACCAGGAAAACGCTGGGCCCACGTTGCTAATTACAGTATATGTTTTGTAATGTTCAGTTTGTATCTTCTGATGGTAGTGGATGCACGTCTCATTCCGGTAACTTTGTGTCGGTTGTTAACGCACGTATCTGCCCTCTCATTGGCTAGAATATTCCCGCCTTTGCGGACATTTGTTCACGTTGTTAGAGTGGTCAGTCCAGTATCTTTTCAATATATAGATCCTCTTTTTTTTGGGGGGGACAGGTCGCATGGTTAGAAAAAAACGTCTGGCCCTAGTAAGTCAAACCCTATTGGACAGTTTTCAATAAATGCTTCACTCTTCAATGTTTTATTTAATGGTGTAGCGGCTTCATCAAATAAGTCAAATTAGGTTTGATGTGAAAAATAATTGCTATTAATATTCTTCTTGTTCAAAGATCAATTGAAACCGAGAGTGAAATCCATCCAGTCAATTCGGACTAATAATTGTATTCTTCTTCAAATACCAAACTGCATTGAGATAGAAATCCAACCGATGAAGACTTCATTTACAACTTTCAACGGAGTTAGTTCACATAGAGTTAATAAAGTTCCTGTTCACTGTTGTTACTCTCCAAACAGAGTTCAATGGTTCCCAACCAACCCTTCCAGGGGTTGTAGGCTTATGGTTAGCCTCATGTACCGTACTAATCAAGCTCAAGCGCACAGGGTAGTGTGTTTTGGAGCCCCACCAGTGTCTTCAGGGTATATTACTACGGTTGGACGAGTTACAAACAAAAGCCAGCACTGTTGTTGTACTACTCCTATGTTCCTAAAGCTTTTAAATGAACATAATTGGGGTTTGGGGTTTCAATGTAATCAGTTGTGTGCCAAGACTGGGGGGGTGTACTACATTGTGTACTATGGGCCATAGGGCTCTGGTCAAAAGTAGGGTGCAATGCAAAGTGTCCCTAATCTACAGAAGGGAAAATGGGATGATCATACAATGATGTGATGGCAGAACTGTCACGAGGGTTAAGTGCGGCATGATCCTGTAATGCCGTGGCTTGATTATTTTAGGAGCTTGTCTTGTTCTCGTCAAATTGAAAATTGATCCTCGAAAAACTTTTGCTTGTTCCTTCTGCTGTTTCTCCAAAAGGCATTTTCCCTTTTATGAGCTATGCTGAATGTCATAACTCAGATGAAGGAGACTAAGGTGAATTGTTTTATGGATATGATGAGACTAGTGGGTATTATGATGAAAGTATATGCAATCTGTGTGTTTGAATATGTGTACTATAGATGTGTGTGTGTGTGTGTCCGTACATGTGTGCACGTACATACACTTGTGTGTGTGTGTGTGTGTGTGTGTGCTCATGCTCATATGCATGGAATCATAACATATGGACACCCATGTGTGCCTGTGTACGTGTTCAGGCATGTGCGCACTGAACCCGATGCAAGCCCTCTATCCTCATGGGCCAACATCAACACATGGCATGGGTCCCAACTCTAGCTCCAACTTCCAACCTGGGCCTTCTCTCCACACTTCAGGTAGAGGGTTTTCTGATGGCTGCATGCTTATCATCACGATCCACATACCAGAGGAGAGAGAGAGAGGCTTAGGCTCCATCTATCCTCTAGGATTGCTGGAAAGAACAACCGAAGAAAAACAAATAGCACAAATAGAGCGGCAATTGAAATTGGCAGAGCCAATTGTTCTTCTCGGTGTGTTTAGCTTCTCGTGGATTGACTCACTCTGAGGTTTATGAGTCTTGCACAGTGGAGGCTCCTCAGAGAAGGAAGGGGAGGACCATCCTCCTCAGTGAATTTCATAAAAATAAAAATGGTAAAACATTGAAAAAGTTATCCTTTTTAGATAAAACTATTCTAAATATATTCACGTCACCAAATAATTGATTAAAACACACTGTTTTGCAATGAAGGTCTACAGTATCCTCAACAGCACTCTGTAGGGTAGCACCATGGTGTTGTCGGAGGACAGCTAGCTTCCATCTTCCTCTTGGTACATTGACTTCAATACAAAACCTAGGAGGCCCATGGTTCTCACCCCCTTCCACAGACCTACACAGTAATTATGACAACTTCCGGAGGGCATCCTCCAACCTATCAGAGCTCTTGCAGCATGAACTGACATGTTGTCCACCCAATCAAATGATCAGAGAATGAATCAAATACTGAAAGCATAAGCTACAGCTTGCTAGCACTACAGTGCATACAATTTGGTGAGTCGTTGACTTAAAGAGAGAGAAAGACAATAGTAGCACAGTTTTCAACAAATTAATTTCTTCAAAAATGATGGCGAACAGGGGAGAGAGAGAGAGATGTTTTTTTTTCACTTTCAGTTTCACTTAAAAAATACCTGAATTTGTCCAATAGAAACACTTGTTTGCAAGTGTTGGACTAATGATTACACCCTAGATAAACTAGATGCAGGCAAGTATCATCTGGTATCATGTAGTAGCCTAAACCTATCGCTGTTACATTGAACTGGGTGAATGGAATATGAGTGACAGTCATCCAATATGATGCAATAGAAATAAAGCCATGCTCATGAAAAGAAAATAATTGTCCTCCCTCATCATGAAGGGCACTGACCGCCACTGGTCTTACAGTAGGAATCTGAGGATCACAACGTCAAATCTCGCACAACAGTCTGACAGGACAACTTCAGAAAAATAGTGTACAGTATTTCACTTTATCAGGGAGCTATCCATCCATCGCATAGCGATATCAAAAACAACCAATGAGTCCGTAAAACTGTCAGGTTTGCCATGTTTGGAGTTCTCGGACCAAAAGGCTAATTGTGAACCATCAAGAAGGTTAACGACATATGTATCCCTCCCCAAATGAACCCAGGTTTGTGCAACAACCCTGCAGTTCACGTCCTCAGACCAAAATGCTAATTGCCGACTCATACAGGTTAACAATATGACAATCATGAGCATATTGTTACTGTGAACAGAACAACAAGAACACCATTCCCTTGCTCATTGACAACACAAACTAGCCGTGTGTTTTCAAGACATAAATCATGAAGGGAGCCCGGGCGGGCTGCGATTCATTAGCGAATACAAGCCGTTACCATGGCGAGACTGAGGCGGTGTAATTAATATGTCAAAAGACACAATAGAAAAACAAGAGATATGCAAGAAATCTAGCTGGAGGGACGCTGTGTTTGCGGATGAATTGGTAAGTCCGTTCTGAAAGTTACACACTAATTGAAACTAATGTAGACGCTTGGAGATGGGGAGGAATAGGGTAAGGATTTAGGGATAGGGATAGGACTGGCTAGAATTTGAGAGAGTAAAAAGTTTAAAGGGACATTACACTTTCAAATCAAATTAAGACTTAGGTAGTCTTAATTAGTAGTTAGGTAGTCTTAGGTACTAAGGTAGTCTACAGTCAAGATGAAACCACGACACACATCATCGGTTGCATAAACCTAAATATGCCTCAATCCCACTGGAAAAATAGGCACTGAATAAAACCAGGAAAACAGACGGTGCTCGTCTTTTCCATTAATTTAGCATTGAGGCAAATACCTGGATCTACACAACCAATGTTGTGGGAAGTGGCTTCACCCATGTCACTTTTGAGATCTGAAAACAGCTGTCAAACTTTAATTCATGAGTGGAATGTCCCTTTAAACGCGCACTCCAGGCCAGTGGCAGACGACCACTCTTATGATGGTCTGATGGAGTTCTTTCTCTATGTGCTTCAAGAGTCACGGTCAATTACCAGCGTAGCTTCTGGCACTCTGGATTTAACTTAGAGAACAAGAGAGAGAGAGTGAGAGAGAGAACGAGAGAGAGAGAGATAGAGAGCGCGAGAGAGAGAGAGCGAGAGAGAAAGGGACCTCTGAACTCATAGGATATATATTTAGCAGAAAGCTTATTATAGCATGTAAATGTAATTACCGTAGAGTGTGGACGAGCATTTACTGTATGGCACATTTACGGTTGTTTTTAATGAGGGGTGACATAAATGAAATGGGTGCAGTTTAGGTCCCTCCAGAATGGAATGTGGAATTACAGTAAGTGGTTCCCCGTTGATGCCACATGTGAAGTACACATCTAGTTTCGTTGAATATGTCTGCTAAATGACCAAAATGTAGATGCAATGTTAATGTAACGTAAGACCAGCCTATTCTGGCAGTTCTTTGGTAGTTGGAGATTTTCATTAGCCATCAGTAAATGACTGTAAATTCGCTTAATTTAGTGACTTGTTTTTCTTCATCACCATCTCAACTTACTGTAGAATAAGGTGTTCATCTATCTTCTAAAGGTCTTAGTGACAAAATATAATATACTTTTTACTCAGCAGTATGTAGGCCTGGACTAGTGGCTGTGTGTGTGGGCTACATTCCCATTCTCTGTGTGTGTGTGTCTATTGCCAGGGCTGTTGCCTGATGCGGGGGTTGAGTGGCTAGCTCACAGAGCCCCAGGCTGAGATAAGATGAGCGGAGCGTGGTTGGGGGTGTAGTTTAGCACAGGTTGCAAGACAGAAAGAGAGAAAGACATAGGAAAAAGCTAGCTTCCAGCAATACCTATTCCACGAGCACTTGAATGTGGACTCGCAGGTCGAAATCCCACACACACATGCATCACAGACTGACGCTTATCAGTTGATATAAGCCTGCGCACATGCATCCACACACACGTATTAGTCACAGGTCTACATGCAGATAAATTGCTCATTTCTCGAGTGAGAGAACTAGGGAGCTATGCAATCCTTTCACCTCCTGTCTGTTGTTAAGACTCAGAAAGGGAACATCTCAACAGAAGACATCCCTAATGAGACATCCCTAACGCACCACACATCCCTAATGCACCACACATCCCTAATGCACTACACATCCCTAATGCACCACACATCCCTAATGCACCACACATCCTTAATGCACCACACATCCCTAATGCACTACACATCCCTAATGCACCACACATCCCTAATGCACCACACATCCCTAATGCACCACACATCCCTAATGCACTACACATCCCTAATGCACCACACATCCCTAATGCACCACACATCCCTAATGCACCACACATCCCTAATGCACCACACATCCCTAATGCACCACACATCCCTAATGCACCACACGTCCCTAATGCACCACACGTCCCTAATGCACCACACATCCCTAATGCACCACACATCCCTAATGCACTACACATCCCCAATGTAGTTTGTGTAGTTTTATGTAGTTCTGTCCTTGAGCTGTTCTTGTCTAATGTTCTGTATTATGTCATGTTTCAAGTTTTGTGTGGAGCTGCTGTTTTTGTAACAACTAATGCGGATCCTAGTAAAATACCCCCCCAAAAATACAAAAAATGCACTACACATCCCTAATGCACTCATATCACAGTGGTTCTGTTCAGTTCGTGACATGTCAAAAAATGGATTTTGTTTACAACATACAAGGCTCAAAACCACAGGAAGTTGGTGCTAACTTAATTGGGGAGGACAAGCTCACGGTAATGGCTGGAGCAGAATAAGTGGTGTGGTATCAAATACATTAAACACATAGTTTCTATTTTCCAACACATTTCTTGATAACGAACTATAGTTTGGGCAAGTCGGTTAGAACATCTGCTTTGTGCATGACACAAGTCATTTTTACAACAATTGTTTACAGACAGATTATTTCACTTATAACTCACTGTGTCACAATTCCAGTGGGTCAGAAGTTTACATACACTAAGTTGACAGTGCCTTTAAACAGCTTGGAAAATTACAGAAAATGATGGCACGGCTTTAGAAGCTTCTGATAGGCTAATTGACATCATTTGAGTCAATTGGAGGTGTACCTGTGGATGTATTTCAAGGCCTACCTTCAAACTCAGTGCATCTTTGCTTGACGTCATGGGAAAATCAAAAGAAATCAGCCAAGACCTCAGAAAACAAATTGTAGACCTCCACAAGTCTGGTTCATCCTTGGGAGCAATTTCCAAACACCTGAAGGTACCACGTTCATCTGTACAAACAATAGTACGCAAGTATAAACACCATGGGACCACACAGCCGTCATACCACTCAGGAAGGAGACACAATCTGCCTCCTAGAGATGAACGTACCTTGGTGCGAAAAGTGAAATCAATCCCAGAACAACAGCAAAGGACCTTGTGAAGATGCTGGAGGAAACAGGTACAAAAGTATCTATATCCACAGTAAAACAAGTCCTATATCAACATAACCTGAAAGACCGCTCAGCAAGGAAGAAGCCACTGCTCGAAAGAGCAATAAAATAGCCAGACTACGGTTTGCAACTGCACATGGGGACAAAGATCGTATTTTTTGGAGAAATGTTCTCTGGTCTGATGAAACCAAAATATAACTGTTTGGCCACATTGTTATGTTTGGAGTAAAAGGGGGAGGGTTGCAAGCCGAAGAACACCATCCCAACCGTGAAGCACGGGGGTGGCAGCATCATGTTGTGGGGGTGCTGTGCTGCAGGAGGTACTGGTGCACTTCACAAAATAGATGGCATCATGAGGGATCACAATTATGTGTATATATTGAAGCAACATGTCAAGACATCAGTCAGGAAGTTAAAGCTTGGTCGCAAATGGGTCTTCCAAATGGACAATGACCCAAAGCATACTTGTTGTGGCAAAAGTTGTGGCAAAATGGCTTAAGGACAACAAAGTCAAGGTATTGGAGTGGCCACCACAAAGCCCTGACCTCAACCCTATAGAAAATTTGTGGGCCGAACTGAAAAAGCATGTGCGAGAAAGGAGGCCTACAAACTTGAGTAATTTACATCAGCTCTGTCAGGAGGAATGGGCCAAAATTCACACTACTCATTGTCGGAAGCTTGTGAAAGGCTACCCGAAACGTTTGATCAAAGATAAAGCAATGCTACCAAATACTAATTGAGTGTATGTAAACTTCTGACCCACTGGGAATGTGATGAAAGAAAGAAAAACTGAAAGAAATAATTATATACGTTGATGTAAACAACTTGATTCAAAACTCTTTCAATCAACATAATTGTACACAAATTGTATTATACTGTATTTATATCCGTTTGTAATTGCGGATTAAACAAACAAAAATCATTGATCATAAAGAATCATTTCAAATTTAATAAAAGTGCCGTTACTTTATCTGGGTAGCGATTCAAGAAAAATTTAAAAAAGCTAAATCAAATGTATTTATATAGCCCTTCTTACATCAGCTTCTATATCAAAGTGCTGTACAGAAACCCAGTCTAAAACCCCAAACAGCAAGCAATGCAGATGTAGAAGCACGTTGGCTAGGAAAAACTCCCTAGAAAGGCCAAAACCTAGGAAGAAACCTAGAGAGGAACCAGACTATGAGGGGAGGCCAGTCCTCTTCTGGCTGTGCCGGGTGGAGATTATAACAGAACATGGCCAAGATGTTCAAATGTTCATAAATGACCAGCGTGGTCAAATAATAGTAATCACAGTGAACAGGTCAGGGTTCCATAGCCGCAGGCAGAACAGTTGAAACTGGAGCAGCAGCACGGCCAGGTGGACTGGGGACAACAAGGAGTCATCATGCCAGTTAGTAATGAAGCATGGTCCTAGGGCTCAGGTCATCCGAGAGAGAGAAATAAAGAGAGAATTAGAGAGAGCATACTTAAATTCACACAGGACACCGGATAGGACAGGAGAATAACGGATAACACAGGTGAAATACTCCAGATTTAACAGACTGACCCTAGCCCCCCGACACATAAACTACTGCAGCATAAATACTAGAGGCTGAGACAGGAGGGGTTAGGAGACACTGTGGCCCCATCCGATGATACCCCCGGACAGGGCCAAACAGGCAGGATATAACCCCATCAACTTTGCCAAAGCACAGCCCCTACACAACTAGAGGTATATCTTCAACCACCAACTTACCATCCTGAGACAAGGCCGAGTATAGCCCACAAAGATCTTCGCCACGGCACAACCCAAGGGTAGGGGAGCCAATCCAGACAGGAAGACCACGTCAGTGACTCAACCCACTCAAGTGACGCACCCCTCCTAGGGACGGCATGGAAGAGCACCAGTAAGCCAGTGACTCAGCCCCTGTAATAGGGTTAGAGGCAGAGAATCCCAGTGGAGAGAGGGGAACAGGCCAGGCAGAGACAGCAAGGGCGGTTCATTGCTCCAATGCCTTTCCGTTCACCTTCACACTCCTGGGCCAGACTACACTCAATCACAGGACCTACTGAAGAGATGAGTCTTCAATAAAGACTTGAATGTTGAGACCGAGTCTGCGTCTCTCACATGACCATTCCATAAAGATTTTGCTCTATAGGAGAAAGCCCTGCCTCCAGCTGTTTGCTTAGAAATTCTAGGGACAATTAGGAGGCCTGCGTCTTGTGACCGTAGCGTACGTGTAGGTATGTACGGCAGGACTAAATCAGAAAGATAGGTAGGAGCAAGCCCATGTAATGCTTTGTAGTAAAACCTTGAAATCATCCCTTGCCTTAACAGGAAGCCTGTGTAGGGAGGCTAGCACTGGAGTAATACGCTGACATTTTTTGGGCTCTAGTCAGGATTCTAGCAGCCATATTTAGCACCGACTGAAGTTTATTTAGTGCTTTATCTGGGTAGCCAGAAAGTAGATCATTGCAGTAGTCTAAACTAGAAGTAACAAACGCATGGATACATTTTTCTGCATTATTTTTGGACAGAAAATGTCAGATTGCTGCAATGTTACGTAGATGGAAAAAAGCTGTCCTTGAAACAGTCTTGATATGTTCGTCAAAAGAGAGATCAGGGTCCAGAGTAACGCCGAGGTCTATCACAGTTTTATTTGAGACAACTGTACAACCATCAAGATTAATTTTCAGATTCTTAAGATCTTAAAATTAGAAAGTTTGCAGCCATCCACTTCCTTATGTCTGAAACACAGTCTTCCAGTGAGGGCAATTTTGGGGCTTCACCATGTTTCATTGAGATATACATCTGTGTATCGTCAACATAGCAGTGCAAGTTAAAATTATGTTTTCGAATGACATCCCCAAGAGGTAAAATATATAGTGAAAACAATAGTGGTCCTAAAACGGAACCTTGAGGAACACCGACATACAGTTGATTTGTCAGAGGACAAACCATTCACAAAGACAAACTGAAATCTTTCCAACAGATAAGATCTAAACCAGGCCAGAACTTGTCCATGTAGACCAATTTGGGTTTCCAATCTCTCCAAAAGAATGTGGTGATCGATGGTTTCAAAAGCAGTACTAAGGTCTAGGAGCACAAGGACAGATGCAGAGCCTCGGTCTGACACCATTAAAAGGTATTTTACCACCTTCACAAGTGCAATCTCAGTGCTATGATGGAGTCTAAAACCAAACTGAAGCGTTTCGTATACATTGTTTGTCACCAGGAAGGCAGTGAGGTGCTGTGCAACAGCATTTTCATTTTTTTTTGAGAGGAATGGGAGATTCGATATACTGTAGACCGATAGTTTTTTATATTTTCTGGGTCAAGGTTTGGATTTTTCAAGAGAGGCTTTATTACTGCCACTTTTAGTGAGTTTGGTACACATCCGGTGGATAGAGATCCGTTTATTATGTTCAACATAGGAGAGCCAAGCACAGGAAGCAGCTCTTTCAGTAGTTTAGTTGGGATAGGGTCCAGTATACAGCTTGAAGGTTTAGAGGCCATGATTATTTTCATCATTGTGTAAAGAGGTATAGTACTAAAACACTTGAGTGTCTCCCTTGATCCTAGGTCCTGGCAGAGTTGTGCAGACTCAGCACAACTGAGCTTTGGAGGAATACGCATATTTAAAGAGGATTCCGTAATTTGCTTCCTAATGATCATGATCTTTTCCTCAAAGAAGTTCATACATTTTTTACTGCTGAAGTGAAAGCCATCCTCTCTTGGGGAATGCTGCTTTTTAGTTAGCTTTGCGACAGTATCAAAAATACATTTTGGATTGTTCTTATTTTCCTAAATTAAGTTGAAAAAATAGGATGATCAAGCAGCAGTGAGGGCTCTCCGATACTGCACGGTACTGTCTTTCTAAGCAAATCGGAAGACTTCCAGTTTGGTGTGGCGCCATTTCCGTTCCAGTCTTCTGGAAGCTTGCTTCAGAGCTCGAGTATTTTTTGTTTAGATAGTTTCTTATGACAAATGTTTTTAGTTTTTAGGGGTGCAACTGCATCTAGAGTATTGTGCAAGGTTAAATTGAGTTCCTCAGTTAGGTGGTTAACTGATTTTTGTCCTCTGACATCCTTGGGTAGATGGAGGGAGTTTGGAAGGGCATCAAGGAATTTTGGTGTTGTCTGAGAATTTATAGCACGACTTTTGATGCTCCTTGGTTGGGGTCTGAGCAGATTATTTTTTGCGATTGCAAATGTAATAAAATGGTGGTCCAATAGTCCAGGATTATGAGGAAAAACATTAAGATCCACAAGATTTATTCCACGGGACAAAACTAGGCCCAGAGCATGACTGTGGAAGTGAGTAGATCCGGAGACATGTTGGATAAAACCCACAGAGTCGATGATGGCTCCGAAAGCCTTTTGGAGTGGGTCTGTGGACTTTTCCATGTGAATATTAAAGTCACCAAAAATTTGAGTATTATCTGCTATGACTACAAGGTCTGATAGGAATTCAGGGAACTCAGTGAGGAATGCTTTATATGGCCCACACACACACACACACACACACACACACACACACACACACACACACACACACACACACACACACTTAAAATTGGTGATAAAAAAATGCTTTGAATATTTCATTGGCAGACATGTTGTTTTGAGGCTTACTGCTCCATTACTACAGTGATGAATTAGCTACCTTGGTGGCGAGATGGAAGCACAATCGTAATACAAGCACATTTCTCACATGTCGAAATGGGACACAATAATTGCACACAATTTCATCTTCACACGGTGGCTCCTCAAACGCGTAGTAGTTGATTATGGGATGCAATCACACCTTTCTGAAATAGTATTTGCATGTCATCTCTAGAATGGCTGTATAGGTTCTGAGTAATAATAGCACAGGGGCTGGAAGGAGTGTTTTAGTATTAATGTTATGCACAGGCATACAGGTTTGGTGACATTGTTATCTAAAGCATTGCATCTTAGATTGAGAGATCACACATTCTGTTTATTCAGTTTGATTGATTTGGTCATAGCAACTACATTGATGCTTCAAATCCTAGTTACGCTCATTAATAACTAAAGTATTGTCATAGTTGGTTGATGATAACCCTACCTTTATCGTACATATGAACACATGTTGAAAACCTAAAAGAATGTATCTCATGGAAATATAGATTCCGACATTTCTGAGAACTGTCAGTTTCAAGCAACCTGTTTAAAGGTTACTGTAGACCATGGGGGGGGGGTATATTTGTTTTGCCTGCGCTACAGACGGCTATATCGGTCCGCTAATACAGGACAAGTAATGGCCCAATGCACTACTTATGTGAACAAATTATTTTTGGATTAATTTATATATATATATATATATATATATATATATATTCAGTACCTGTTAAGAGTTTGGACACACCTACTCATTCCACGTTTTTTAATTAAAAATAATAATAATAAAATTCTACATTGTACATAGTCAAGACATCAAAACTACGAAATCACACATATGTAGTCACTTTTAAACGTAAGATTCTTCAAAGTAGCCACCCTTTGCCTTGATGACAGCTTTGCACACTCTTGGCATTTTGTCAATTAGCTTCATGAGGTAGTCACCTGGACTTGCCGAGTTAAATGAAAGTTAAATAAAAATGTTTTCAAGCCAATCAGTTGTGTTGTGACAAGGTATGGTTGGTATACAGAAGATAGCCCTATTTGGTAAAAAAACAAGTCCATTTTATGGCAAGAACAGCTCAAATAAATTCATTAAAAATCCTACAATGTGATTTTCTGGATTTTTTTTCTCATTTTGTCTGTCATAGTTGAAGTGTATCTATGATGAAAATTACAGGCCTCTCATCTCTTTAAGTGGGAGAACTTGACAGTTGGTGGCTGACTAAATACTTTTTTGCCCCACTGTATTTATGCTCAGTGTGTCGTCCTGATCTCTGTTGGAAAGTTAGTTTCTGTTGGAGAGTTTCCGCCATCTCTCTCTCTCTGCTCTGGTTAGAATGGATAGTTCAGAGTAACAGTCAGCAATGGTGTTATAGAATAGATGTTTCGGCGGTTGTCGGTCTTCGCGTTCAATGATACCAAATTCCTAGCTGCAGACTAGTAATTAGTATCAAAGATTTGTTCTTATTCTGTCGGTTCGATAGTATCAGAGTTTAACCACGTGGTATGGTTAAGAATTCAGCAATGGGCTCAAACCTTAGCCCTCTCGTAATTGAGGTAAGCTTGGTCTCTACTCAAACCTTAGCCCTCTCGTAATTGAGGTAAGCTTGGTCTCTACTCAAACCTTAGCCCTCTCGTAATTGAGGTAAGCTTGGTCTCTACTCAAACCTTAGCCCTCTCGTAATTGAGAGAAGCATGGTCTCTACTCAAACCTTAGCCCTCTCGTAATTGAGGTAAGCTTGGTCTCTACTCAAACCTTAGCCCTCTCGTAATTGAGGTAAGCTTGCTCTCTACTCAAACCTTAGCCCTCTCGTAATTGAGGTAAGCATGGTCTCTACTCAAACCTTAGCCCTCTCGTAATTGAGAGAAGCATGGTCTCTACTCAAACCTTAGCCCTCTCATAATTGAGGTAAGCTTGGTCTCTACTCAAACCTTAGCCCTCTCGTAATTGAGAGAAGCATGGTCTGGAGATAAATTCCCAAGGTGGGGGTTATGTTCGGAAGAGCAGAAAGGGGGGCGGGCCAATGACTTAGTGAAACTTTAAACATAAATACAATTCACTCACATTAACATCATTACATAGCATCACATCATTTCACAAATAGTTCAATCTTTACTCATTCATTTTATACCACAATTAGATGCAAGCCTCACAACTGAGACTCCGGGTTATGGTAATGTGGCTGTATTGTCTCTCACGAGTCTCACAAAATTGTACCAAACGGACCAGTTCCTAGCTTGCTACTTCACCGACCTTTTAAATATTCTCCAGAAAACTCACTCTCTCTCAACACTGCCTGGCCATGAGGAAGAATCTCTTCCAGGAATTTATGACATGCCTAACAGCAGCCTGGGTGTAGGGGAGAGAGAGCGAGAGAGTGAGAGAGCGAGAGAGAGAGAGAGAGAGAGAGAGAGAGAGGGATGGTGCAGAAAGAGGGGGATGGTGCAGAAAGAGGGGGATGGTGCTTGCTGTATCTAGAGAGGGCAACGTCATGACACACCTGTCATAATTGTTTTTATTATTATTATTGCTAAAGGTAATGCATAGGTGTTACATACATTTGTTAGCAAGAGATAGAGATACAATAGCACTTGTATAGGCTAAGAAAGTAGCAGAAATGTGCAGGAAGTAGTTTTGAATGCATTTTATTGAAGGGAAACCATAACAGTTTTGAACTTTTTTGGCAACATAGTGATATATTCTTATATACTGTACAATGAGGAATTCAACTACAAAATAATAGTCTTCTCCCATTTTTTATCAATTTCCCCCACCCAAGAGGTGTATAAACAACAACAATAAATAAGAATAAAATCATAGATACAAAACAAAAACATGAAGAACAAAACTCTAATTAGCACATGTAGGACAGTATGTAAGTGTGTGTGCATGGACTTTGCAGATGTATTTCTCACATAGTACTTGTTTTACAGTCCTTCTTTGGGGCAGAATTGACATCTCCTCCTCTTGCCTGCCCCAGCTGCAGCCTCAGGTGGATCAGGACAAGATTCAGCCCCCTGAACAGATTTCACAAGCACTGCAGAGGCTGCTGTGCAGGGGAGGCACTCCCTTCTTTGAATGTTGTGGGGTTACAAGTGCCTTACCCAGCAACACCCTCCTCTTGTTCCACTTATCAAGCATCCAGGTAGGGTTGCATTAATGATGTTATGGAAGATGACCAGGGGCCAGTGGGCAGTCATCCTCCTGCAGCTGTAAGTTCCAATCACCTTGTCCAGGTTGTCCATGCCTTCTTTGTTGTGGTTGTAGTCCAGGGTGATGGCTGGCTTCCTGTCCTCACGATCACCGATCTCAGCTGTTTCGTGCAGTGTGCTCAGGAGTACCACATTCTTGTTCCTCTTTGGGGGGTAAGAAACTAGAGTGGTGGTGGGGGTGAAGGCAAACGTTGTTGAGAAGGCCTCTCTACCCTTGTTGCGAGGAGTGCATGGGGGAGCTCAGGCTTGTTCTTTTTAACTGTGTCAACCACAGTGATCTTCCTCTTCAGGATTTGCTGGCTGAGTTCATAAGAGGTAAAGAAATTGTCACATGTGACGTTGTGCCCCCCAGTCCATCTGTCACATCAAGCATCTCCTGGTTCTTCTCCAGGCCTCCACTGGTCGGCTTCCCTGTTTAGACTTGCATCTTCCAAGCGTAGCTAGATTGTGTGTTACAGACCACCCATATCTTGATGCCATACTTTGCTGGCTTGCTGGGCATATACTGCCGGAAAGGACAGCGACCTTTTGACAAAAGAGATTACGATCAGTAAGTAATTCGTATCAGTGTCACAGAAAACAATCACATAAATCAATGATATTACAGCAATACATAATACGATTAACAGTGAAAATCACTTACATTACAGATAGGAAAATAAAAATGTACCTCTGAATGGAACCAGTTGCTCATCCAATGTTACTTCAGGCCCAGGGTTGTAGAGGTATGGCAGACTCTCCACCTACTTCTCCCAGACCTCTCTTATGGCTGGCAGTTTGTCTCTCACACGTCTTGCAGGTCTTGACTCACGGTTATCAAATTGCAGCATTCTTGAGAAAGTGTGAAAGACATCGTGACACGGAAAATTGCCCTTCTACTCTCTGCATCCCAGAGACTACATGTAGCCTCGCCTCAGGGCCTATACACACCCGTTAAGAATAGCAGCCATATATAGGCATGCAGGTCACTCTCATCCATCCTTTTCCAGTTGTCTCCATATTTACAGAAACCCTCCAAATTTGTCATCTCCAGGATGATGTTTTTGATGGCTGGTGTGATGAACATGTAGAATGTTGAGGTGATGTCCTGGGCATGGGCAACTGCATGTCTTGTGGGCCCTGGGGTCATCCTTATGACATTTTGTGCTGCCAACATGCCCTGGTTGTCATATGGTGACAAGGATCATGTTATTTTGCTGTTCTTTGACAAAAATTTCTCTTTCAACTTGGGGGATTTCTTCTTCATCTAAAGATGGACTGTTTATTGAAATGCATTCCAGGTGCATTCCTCATGAAGCTGGTTGAGAGAATGCCAAGAGTGTACAAAGCTGTCATCAAGGCAAAAGCTACTTTGAAGAATCTCAAATATAAAATATATTATATTTGGATTTGTTTACCACTTTTTTGGTTACTACATGATTTCATATGTCTTATTTTATAGTTTTAATGTCTTCACTATTATTCTACAATGTAGAAAATTGTAAAAATAAAGAAAAACTTTTGAATGAGTGGGTGCTCTAAAACCTTTGACCGGTAGTGTATATGTAACTGAAATACTGCATAGTGGGTGTCATTGGGATGTGATTTCAGTCAGCGAGAGCCTTGTCGTTTGGTCCTGCTCACCTCGTTCTGAAAGCTGTCGCTTCTCTTCCTTTTTGGACCCACTAATCATGGACAGGATCAAATCAAATGTATTTATCTCACCCTTCGTACATCAGCTGATATCTCAAAGTGCTGTACAGAAACCCATCCTAAAACCCCAAACAGCAAGCAATGCAGGTGTAGAAGCACGGTGGCTAGGAAGAACTCCCTAGAAAGGCCAAAACCTAGGAAGAAACCTAGAGATGAACCAGGATATGTGGGGTGGCCAGTCCTCTTCTGGCTGTGCCGGGTGGAGATTATAACAGAACATGACCATAAATGACCAGCATGGTCAAATAATAATAATCACAGGCAGAACAGTTGAAACTGGAGCAGCAGCACAGCCAGGTGTACTGGGTACAGCAAGGAGTCATCATGTCAGGTAGTCCTGAGGCATGGTCCTAGGGCTCAGGTCCCCCGAGAGAGAGAAAGAAAGAGAGAAAGAGAGAGCATACTTAAATTCACACAGGACACCGGATAGGACAGGAGAAGTACTCCAGATATAACAAACTGACCCTAGCCCCCCAACTACTGCAGCATAAATACTGGAGGCTGAGACAGGAGGGGTCAGGAGACACTGTGGCCCCATCCGATGACACCCCTGGACAGGGCCAAACAGGACGGATATAACCCCACCCACTTTGCCAAAGCACAGCCCCTACACAACTAGAGGGATATCTTCAACCACCAACTTACCATCCTGAGACAAGGCTGAGTATAGCCCACGAAGATCTCCGCCACGGCACAACCCAAGGGGGGGTGCCAATCCAGACAGGAAGACCACATCAGTGACTCAACCCACTCAAGTGACGCACCCCTCCTAGGGACGGTATGAAAGAGCCCTAGTAAGCCAGTGACTCAGCCCCTGTAATAGGTTTAGAGGCAGAGAATCCCAGTGGAAAGAGGGGAACCGGCCGGGCAGAGACAGCAAGGGCGGTTCGTTGCTCCAGAGCCTTTCCGTTCACCTTCACACTCCTGGGCCAGACTACACTCAATCATATGACCCATATGACAGGACAAGTGTAGCAGAGGGGGTGACAGGATGTGAGTGTGTGTGTATGTGTGTGTGCATGTGCAAGTGTAACGGAGGGACTAATCAGAACCTGAGTCAGGATTACTTTAGAAAAACATCCCAGAGAACAGAAAAAGGTGACTCGCACAGATGTGACAATATGGACAGTATGGATGGAGATTGGAATTGTGGGTAGCCACTGTGACTGCTCTGCCACAGCATGGCCCTGAGCCACTGCAGGGACAGTGAGGTGACACTGTGTGTGTAGCAAAGGGTGTGTGTGTGTTTGTGGCAGGGGCCGTGAAGTGACACTCAGGGTACACTCTTCAGCAGGCCAAACACGCAGACTAAGGCCAAATTGTTTCATGCTTCTGCATGCTACTGTTTTCCTGCTTGAATGCATATTATAAGGACATAATGGACAGGTAAGGAAATAACATATGCCGTATGAGACCAGAAGAAAAACCTTAGTTCATATAATCATAGGACTGTATGAATCTGTGAAGAGCCCCGAGCCCCATATTTGCATTTAATGTGGCATCTGAAATAAGAAATAACGGAAAAGCCAATAATGATAAAATAGGATACACTTGACATGCCCAGTGGGCACAGACGTCAGTTAAATGTCTATTCCACGTTGGTCGAACGTACTTTATTTGAAATGACGTGGAATTTTTTTCGATTCAACCAGTGTGTTCCCAGTGAGTGCTGACTCTGAGCCGCCATGTTGTTAATTAGGCAACTATTGACTTTACCCCCTGATTGATCCAAATGACCCATTTCCATTCAAAAGTACACTACTTCTGAAAAGCAATTCCTTTGCTTTATAGCTGGTGGCCAAAGCTTAAGGGTGCTTTTTCCGACTTCACTCTATTCTATTTCTCTGTGCGTCTGTGATCGGGAAGGTGATTGACATATGAGCTAAAATAGCTCTCTGAAGGCGACACCTCCCACCTCCTTCCTCTGCCTTGGACAAGCTATCAGACTGAACCTCTGGGACGCAGATGCTTTGCACTGTTGGATAACGCAAACCGCTCTGCACTCTCATGCTGTCTGGCCCCCCATGAAAGGTTCAAGATAAGGACCAGTCGTCCGTTTCCTTCTGCAGGGGGTGTATGAGGGTGTTCATCTAACCCGCTTTCTTTCTTTCTTGTGCTGTGACGCGTTCGGGATGTGCAGCGTTCGGGATCTTTTCCTCTGCTTCCCAATCTTTGAAGTTGGCTCTTTATGAAGGGAGCCCTCCAACACTGAGACTCTTCATAAGTACAACCCCTGGGGGAAAAAAACGCTTGTGTACATTTCATTGTCGCCTTTCCTACGCCTTTTCCTTCCTGTAATATAACCTCACGCCGTAAGAGGTAGAGGGATTCTAAATCTACAGTGATTAGGGCACAGGGAAATTAAGGTGTGTTAGTTTTGGCTGTGACTGCTGAGGGACTTTGGGATTTCGCACCGAAATTATATGCACTTCTGTTTGGCTACCATTCCTCCTGATGCCATGTGGCCTCCTACTGCAATCATCCACATAAACCTGGTGACCTCCACACACTCGCACATGAGAGCACGGCACGCACATACTGTAGACACACATACTGTAGACACACAAACACACGCCTTGTCACCCCCTACCACGTACTGTCATCAGTCACGTGCCAGCGTCACGCACACATCTGTCATTACCACTTCACAGTTCACAGTCATATTTCTCAACCCTAATCACAAACCCCAGGTTGTGTGCACGCTATCATTGGGTTATATGTGGTCATAAAGTGCAAGCATCATCAATATCTACCTCAAGGAGGGGCAGACAGACGAAGCAGAGCTTAGAGCACCGCCATCTGTGTCATGGAAACTTCTAATCATCACTCAAATCAAAATAAAAAGGATACATATTTTCACATACACCGGATAGGTGCAGTGAAATGTGTTATTTTTGTCACGCCTGCACCCGCTCCCCCTCTCTGGCACTCGAGGGTGCCAGGCTGCCCTTCATTATGCACACCTGTCACCATCATTACGCGCCTCTGTGCAATATTGGACTCCACTACCTTGACGATTACCCCCTCTTTATCTGTCTGCTCCTCATGTTATTCCCCGTGTCAGCATTGCTGTTGTTATTTTCCCCCTGTCCAGACGCTGTTGCTGCCCTGTTTCATGTCCATTGTTCATTCAATGTTCTCCCTGTACCTGCTTCCTGTCTCCAGCGTCAATCCTCACAGTTTTACAGGGTGAGCCATATTAGTACAGTACCCCTGGAGCAAATGAGGGTCAAGTGCCTCACTCAAGGGCACATCAACAGATTTTTAACATTGCATGCTCAGGTATTCAAACCAGCAAGCTATTGGTTGCTGGCCCAATGTTCTAAACGCTAGGCTACCTGCCACCCTAGACCACTGTCTGGACCACTGAGACAGGTGACATAATCACCCAACACTCAGTCAAGCAGAGGATCTGTCATTCTGTGTGTGTAAGGAAGTGGGCGGGGGTGAAGGTGGGTGGGGTGTGTGTGTGTGTGTGTGTGTGTGTGTGTCTTTACCACACACTGAGCACCACTGATTACCCTGGTAAATATACTGTATCATCTGAGAGCTCTAGGTAAGATGCTAGATAATTGTCACTTTGCATGTGTCACTTAAATCACTGTCACTTTCACTGAACTAATTACTATGAAGAGGGGTAGACTTCATCAGAGACAGAGAGAGAGACAGAGAGAGAGAGTTAAAGAGAGATGAAACACAAAAATCTCATTGAGATAAAGTACTTAGGATGATTAGGATAATTAAAGTAATCAGTGCCCTTAGACATCCACCAAAAAGCTTCTGAACACATTATTAGACAAGATTGGCATTTTAAAATGCCCCTCTACTGTGTTGTTCCTATTGGGTTAAGGTGGGCGGTGGTCGACACTTTCAAAAGGTTCTGTCAATGTTGGTCTAAACACAAACTGACCTAATTCCGTATTGACTCTGATTTCAGAGAAACACCTGAGCTGCCAGACAGGATGTAGCTGGGAAAAGGACTGACTACTGATTACTCATGGAAAAAAGAGAAGACAAGAAAAAACAAGAAAATAAGACGGTACAATAAGGCCCACAATTCCGGGTTTGACTTTTAACAATAAAGAAGCAGCTTCATCAACTTCCACTGTGCTCCAAGGGTTGCTGAATTGGCTCTACCACTCTGTCTCTGAACTGTTCTGGTTGATTTAAGGGATCCAACAATATAGTGCAATTTTTTTCATTATTTTACATTTGAGGTATACGAGGAGAGAAGTGTCACGCCCTGATCTGTTTCACCTGTCCTTGTGATTGTCTCCAGGTGTATTTTCCCTGGTGTATTTATCCCTGTGTTTCCTGTCTCTCTGTACCAGTGCATTTATCGCTGTGTTTCCTGTCTCTCTGTGCCAGTTCGTTTTGTATGTTCAAGTCAACCAGCGTGTTTTTTCCCATGCTCCTGCTTTTCTATTCTTTTACTTGTCCTCCCAGGTTTGACCTTTGCCTGTTTTTCTGGACTCCATTCCCGCCTGCCTGACCATTCTGCCTGCACTGACCTCGAGCCTGCCTGCCATATCTCTGGAACTCTCAACTGGTTTTGACCTTTTGCCTGTCCACAACCATTCTCTTGCCTACCCCTTTTGGATTGTTAATAAACATCTTGGACTCTAACCATCTGTCTCCTGTGTCTTCATCTGGGTCTCGCCTTGTGTCCCTGTGCTTGTCTCCACCCCCCTCCAGCTGTCGCCCGTTTTCCCCATTATCCTCTGGGTACTTATACCTGTATTCTCTGTTTGTCTGTTGCCAGTTTGTTTTGTTTCGTCAAGCCTACCAGCGTTTTTCCCCTCGGTTGCTGTCTATTGATTCTCCCTGTTTTCCCCGGTTTTTACCTTTTCTGTTCGCCATGACCCTGAGCCTGCCTGACGTCCGTTTGCCCCACTACTCTGGATTACCGACCTCTGCCTAACCTGTGCCTGGCTGCCGTCCTGTACCTTTGCCCCACTACTCTGGATTATCGACCCCTGCCTTCCTTGACCTGTCGTTTGCCTGCCCCTGTTGCTGTAATAAACATTGTTACTTCAACACAGTCTGCATTTGGGTCTTACCTGAAACGTGATAAGAAGGTTATTTAGCAGTTTTTGGGGATTCATCTTTCATGTTGCAGGTGTCTCCACTGCACCACATGGTAGCAGCGAATGAATGTCATTAACACAGATGTTCTATACAAACGGTCATTGTGCGCATTAACATACACTCCTGACATAAGAAGCAGAACATCCCTTTGTATAGAACATCTTTGTTAATGACATCCATGGTGTGGCAGGGTAACCTAGTGGTGTGAGCGTTGGACTAGTAACCGAAAGGTTGCAGGTTCAAATCCCTGAGCTGACAAGGTACAAATCTGTCGCTCTGCCCCTGAACAGGCAGTTAACCCACTGTTCCTAGGCCGTCATTGAAAATAAGAATTTGTTCTTAACTGACTTGCCTAGTTAAATAAAGGTAAATAAAACATTCAATGCTACCATGTGGTGCAGTCAGAAACTGTGTCCTGAGAGTGAGGTGGAGGATGAGAATTCAAACTCCCGCAGGATTTAGTCTAGTCTCACAGAGACCCAATCTCATGATCAACAGGTGTTTGCCCAATAACACTTTTTCCTGGCATGTCTCCATCTCAACCCAAAGTCTTGTTTTCTTTGTCACTGTGTGTTCTGTAAGTGCAATTTTACCTCCGGAAATGATAAATAGCTCAGATTTACTACAGACCAGCTGAGGTTTGGAACGGATAAGCATGTCAGCCAAGTTTTCAGCGATTCACTGATTGCTGACATTAATTGAACTGCCTGTGTATGTCGAGGCCTGAAAAAACATGTTGTATGATTGCTTCGGTTTGACTCGTGGACTGCCGAAAACTATCATAACCTGCCAGTGATGGATATTGCTGTTGCTTTCCCCATATTGTGGAAACATGACTCTAAAGAAACAGTCTATACACTGATTTTCATAGACAAGATGGCGCTGATAGACTTGGCCACTCTTTTTCTGAGTCTTAAGCAACTTTGGTTACAAGCATTTCGCTACACCCGCAATAGCATCTGCTGTGTGTATGCGGCCAATAACATTTGATTTGATTTCAGAACCGTGCACGTCACTTAATCAGTGTCACTTGTGTCACTCTGCTGTTTCTTTTTCTTTTTTTTTACTGAACATCTCCATCTAAATTCATGCTCTCGGTCCACAATTGCAAATCAACAATCCCTGGGGTAAATCACAGCAGAAGTTATGCATTTCCAATCATCATGGGACATTGGTTGCCAATGGCTATCATCCTGATCACTCCCTTTGAGGTGGTGGCACACACACAGACACACAAAGGTAACATCTGGCTACAGAACTGATAGGGGGGTTAGACAAAGGACACATGATTGCAGGGCACAACATCGATTCACTTCATGTGGCCCTGTCCTCCTTTCCAAGCCATTTCAACAGAATAGTAATACACATAATGTACAGAGGAATCACATAGGCTTGAATTAGAGCCTCTCTGTCCAGCTATACATTCTCTGCTGGATGTTAGAGAGAATGGTGACGAATGAATTGAAAGTCATTCATTTGCAGATAGCACTTTTGTTTGGGGTGGGAAGCTACGCGGATGATAAGGGTTTGTGTATGTACCTGAGTGGAGATGGCTGCTATACTGGCACACACATCTGCTACATGTACATCTGCTACATAGACAAGATAAGAAACGCATTCAATTGAAAGCTTTATCAGAACACAACTTCGTACCTCACCATCAAGGACAGGGGGACATCTCCAGTAAGCCCTGCACTGTTAAGTAATGTGATCTGAGAGGAAGGGAATGCTTTCCTCAAGTCGGTTCCCACAAGCTTTGACTTAACCTTCGAACCCTCACTGTGTCCCAGAGGCATCCTGTACGAGTGGGAGGGTGCGAACGACGGGGGGCGATCGGGTGGGTGCACAGTCCTCACACACTTCGGAGCAAGTCGACAGTGAAGGTAAACCGTTTGCCCGGGAGACAACAACCCAAGATGAAACACTTCAACAAATAGAGGAGGAGAACGAGTGACAGGAGAAGAGGAGAGGACGGGTATAAAAAGAAAGCCTTTGGTCGTCGATAGAGAGGGAACACATTAGCGAATAAAGAAAGTGTGGTGACCGAAGCAATTCTGTCGCTGGTTCACCGTGCACGACGGCCTGTTTACATAAGAGTGTCCTGAAGCTTTAGAGTTCAAGAGCACATAACGGACCAGGTGCGAGCAGAGATACACCAGCACGTCGTGTCTTAAACCGTTTTCTTCTCCAAAACAAGAGCTTAAGAAGCAGAGAAACAAGAAGAGCCAGAAGCCTAAAAGCTTTTCACACATTAGCCAGTGAAGGCAGGGTTGGCAGCCTCAGCTGCTAAAAAAAGATGAACGCCAATCTCTTTCACACTGGCATAAATCATTTCACAGGAAGATACATTTTGTTGTTCTCTTCATTAGCTGTGTAAAACATTGCACATCTTCATTTTGACACGTTCTGTTTGTATCATTTGTATCATGAAACGTCTTTTTCCGCCTTTTAAGTGCACCGCTCGATCACTTTACAGTCCTATAGGGGCTCGATAAAACGTTATTGTGCGGGCCTCAGTTTATATATAGACATCCTGGATATTCACACTTTAGATTTGGCCAAAGACCAACTACCCTGGAGCAACAGCTGTGGCTGGCTGACTTGTATTTCACCATCATCCATTTTTCATAACCGTTTTTCATATCTCTCCTCCCCACAGGTGCGATTCGCTGAAACAGACCCCCCAGCTGATCGGCCCAAAACGCCACAATGTATCCAAGATCATTAAGGAACTGTCGCGCACGGAGTCTGATGTCAGCGACATCACAGCTTTTGTATGTATCTGCTTTGATGAGAAGGTAATCATTTGATCCATGAAAAGGGCTGCGAGCGTATAAAGGGTTGATTGTCGCTCTTCATTTTTGGACAGAGATTTGAACACGTCAAACCCTTTTGCATTCTGAAGACATACTGTACATTTTACGTTACATCATATAACATGTCACAAAGTATCAAAAGGAGGAGGACTAAAATGACCGGAGGAGGCAACATTTACATGAACATGTCACATACAGCGTATGTGTACAGTGTATGTTCCAATGACGCATATGTATGCGGCCATATAAGTAGAATAACTGAAAATCCGACAGAGTTGAGGTCTAATTATGTCTACCTATAGCTTAGAATGGCGTGACAGAGTTGAAGGGAGTTTATTACCTCTGAATTGTGATCCAAGGAAACATTTTAAAATGCACTCGGGACAGTCTCTCAGATCTCTCAGATTCAGACCAATGAAGCGTTTCATGATTTGGAGATAAAAAGTTGGCCAGAGAAAAAGACTGCCACTTTATCAAAAGTGGGCTGCATCCTAAATGGCGCCCTATTCCCTATACACTGCACTACGTTTGACCAGGGCCCAGACAATGTAGGAGACAAGGTGCCATTTGAGACGCAGACATTTTGTAAAGGAGCCCAGTGGCGTCCACGGTGATGATCCATCTTCCAGCTGCTCACTCTTTTGTGGATCATTTTTTAGTTCTTCAACACTCCTGGATGTAAATCCGACTTTTAATCAGGCGCTGCCAAGGCAGCTCCAGAGGACCTCTCCCAGGGACACATGCCATCTGTCTGTCAAGAGATGCGGCAGAGGGCCATTTCATCAGTGCTGGATCTGGGCTGGATGGTATCTTACACACGCTCACCAACAGATACACATGTATAAACCCATAGAATTATAATTACTAGAATGGACCAGTCAAATTGCCATACATGTGCTGTGGGGCTATGTCCCATCTAGTAATTATATTTCTATGTGTGTGGGCCTATCTCACGCTGTGTTAATTTCTCCTTGGTGGAGCGCCCATTATTACATTTCTGTCGTCTGGGCCAGAGGGAGTCCGTAGGGGTTAGGAGAGGAGAGGTGAAGCTGTGGTGGTGCCTCTGGTGTCAGCAGCCTTTATCATGCCCTACACCCCTCATTGAGACACAAGCACACACACGTACAAGCAAGGATGCACACAAGCACACACACACACTAGGGTTTCCGATCAAAAATTCATATTTTGACAAACGTGTAAAATAATTGTTGAGTTTTTACCCTTGCTATTGACGTTTTTAACCTTGTAGGATGGTCAGAATCAAGGTGACTAAAAAAAGCCAGGGGAAAAAAGTGGTCAGCTCGGCTGGATTCTGTGAAAGAATTAAGGCTCCTAGCTACCTGACAGGCTCACTTTCCCGTTGAACTCGTCATCTTTATTCTTTAATCCGCAGGATATAAAACAATATAGAGGTAAGATGGATATCGATTTTGAGACATGGCCTGTAGTAATTTCATATTTCACATTCATTTGAAATTCCTGTTCTTTTTCCAAGATTACACAAAAAACAAACAACATCTCTGCGAAATGTCAACGGAGCACTGAGCTTTTTATTTTCAAAGCCATTTACGTTTCATTCATCTCGTGTCATGTTAATTGAGCTTTTCGCCAACAATCACCACAACACGTAAAATCCCCAAAACACCCCACTGAACGATTCAGAACACGAAGAATCATATTTGATTTGATTTGATTTGATTTTGTCTTGGTAAAAATGGATTTTATGGCATAAGGAAGTGAACTTTGATCAACCAAAGTGCATTTTCACCCACTCTGGGTAGTGGGCATACACTCCACACACACAATCACAGCCCACTTCTTCCAGCCGCTCAGTGCTACATAACCAGTAGTCTGCGCGTGTAACCGGGCCTCTTCTCACTCTCTCATCCTCATTCACAGGAGTTGTATTCATAACGCACGACTGCACGATGGGAAGGAAAAAAGGGAAAAACATCCATTGGATTCCGTTGAAATGTCTCATTCACAATGCATGACTGCACGATGACACATTTCAATGGATTCCAAAGGTCTACTTCCTTTTCGTTTAACCATGCGCGTTTATATGTCCATTGGAACGCATGGACAAAGTAGAAGTGAGTGCTGATAAAATAACAGCTGTTAATAAGTGAGGGGTTCCTCGGTCAGGTCGAGAGACAGAGAAGTTGAGATCGCCAATATGTGGCAAAAGCCAAGCGAAACCAAAACACAATTGAAATAGTGTACATGAATGAGGAATTTCAGATAGTCACAAGAGTAAAAACGTCACGCCAAAATGTAGATTTCTGCTTAAATAGACATACCCAAAAGTAATGATTTTTAATGAGATGGCCATAAATACTGTAATAAATAGTAATGCTGCGTAGTTCTCGAAAGAAAAAAACATAAGTTATAAATTGCTGAGGTGTACTCACTTTTGAAAACACAAGCTCATGTACACAGTACAAATATTATGAAAATATAGGAAATCATATGCTTTTTTTAGCTACTCAACAAAAGTGGGAGAATAGGACTTGAAATAACTAAAAGGCTTTATAAATATAGTAACAATCGAATTCCAAATGACTTACTGTAAGATAATATTTAATGACAGTACAAATTTGACTCCATTTGACATAACTGCCAAAGCATTTTCGGTCTTGCCTCCTCTGAGCGACTCAGAGACACCATTCCAATGTCTGCAGAATCATTACAACTTCCAGTTTTACACACACAGTCATTTCATCCCCCTGTGACCAAGAGAAAGTGGTGGTGTCAGGAAGAGTGGGGGGTGTGCCCGACTACACAAGCGACAATGAGTAAACACACAACAAAAGAATTCAAGTTACAGATGCTTTAACTTGAGCTTTTAGTGCCTCTGGCGCTCTAGTCCACAAGCCATTAAGGCAAGGGGCTTGTTAAAATCGCCGGCCACCTGTAGTCTCTTGCGGCAGAATGGCCTCACTAGCAAAGTCTGTCGCAGGGGCGCGAAACAGAGTGTAAGTGGGAGAGTAGGCACGGTGTGTCTTCCTAACTGCTCCAGTTAGAGTGAGGTCCAGTGAGGTCCAGCCTTGTGCCAGTCAGTTGATAAGGGAATGCCTTGCAGGTGTTCTGATTAGTAATCCTGTACAGGTGTGATGGGTGAGCAGAGCTGTGGCGCTGCCTTCGGCTGGTCTGGTGCTGAAGGTGGCCTTCCACAATGCTGACCTGAGTGCCGCTGTCCAATGTGCTGCAGCCAGTGCCGCTGTCCAGGGTGCTGAAGTGAACGCACCTGTCTCCTGTGCTGAGGTGGGTGGCTCTAGCCGTGGTGCTGCACTGGGAGATCTTCAGGCACGACTATGTCTATGCCTCTCACGGTGCCACATGGTGTTTGAATTCTGCTAAATTCAGTAGCCTTTTTTCCTGTTGAGAGTTCTAAATCCGGTTGAGAATATCACAGCTGGATGAAACCACGATTGCTGACATCGCTATACGGTCCCCTTTAATATGGCGTCTCCCAGGGTAAGAGGAAAACGATTCTTTGCCTGGATAGGCACGAAAGTGTGACAGGTCACTCCCTTTGCAAATCTGGGGTGTGAAACCTAACGCCTCAAGTCAGCTCCACTGACAGAGTGGTAGAGGAAAGCAGACAGATGGGGCTTTCTGGCATTATAAGGCAACCGACCCTGCGATGTTCACAGAGCACTTTGCACACCAAAATGTCAGTCGGAACTGGTCCAGAACTGCTCAAAGTCCGCTAAATAGGGGACTTAACATCTAAGTTGAAATGTCAAATTAGATGGAGATTCTGAAATAGAAACTGAAATGGGTACTGAAAGAAGTAAGGATTCTGAAATAGATACTGAAATAAATACAGATTTGGAAAGAGATACTAAAATAGATACCGGAATAGATAGTGAATTGATTGATTGTTAGGGAAAAAAGATGCAGTGGCTGTGTTTAGACAGGCAGAACAATTCTGATCTTTTTTTACTAATTGGTCTTTAGACCAATCAGATCAGCCCTAAAAAAAAATCTGATGTGAAAAGATCAGATCTGATTGGTCAATTAGTGGAAAAAAGATCAGAATTGGGCTGCCTGTGTAAACACAGCCACTGAGTACAACACAGGGGATAACATGTGTGGTTTCAATTCTTTCCAATGTTGTTCTGATGGAATAGATGCAGATTCTGAAATAGAAATTCATAAAGACACTGATAAAGATGTTGAATAAACACTGAACTATATACTAAAATAGCCTATATACTCATTGTGAGTGGTAAGGAACGGTGGTGACCTGACGCACTGCAGTTCTGTGGATTTTTTTGTATCAAAAGGTAATACATTTCCGCAGCTTGACAGATCATTGTATATTTATGAATGCTGTGGAACTTATATCCACAGGTGGCCTGCAGGCTTAGCTGACATCTCTCAACTAGAACGGCCAGTCATCTCTGTTCTCAATAACATGCCACCTGTTATCTTTACCTCCATGCCTCCTCCTCTGAGTCTTCCCTCATCCTCTTTCTGATGATGCTATCTGACTGTCACTCTCGTTCCCCCTCTCTTTACCTCATTTTACCCATTTCCACCAACTTTACTCTCTCGCTCTTAATCTCTCAAATCAAATCAAAATCAAATCAAATGTATTTATATAGCCCTTCGTACATCAGCTGATATCTCAAAGTGCTGTACAGAAACCCAGCCTAAAACCCCAAACAGCAAGCAATGCAGGTGTAGAAGCACGGTGGCTAGGAAAAACTCCCTAGAAAGGCCAAAACCTAGGAAGAAACCTAGAGAGGAACCAGGCTATGTGGGGTGGCCAGTCCTCTTCTGGCTGTGCCGGGTGGAGATTATAACAGAACATGGCCAAGATGTACAAATGTTCATAAATGACTAGTATGGTCCAATAATAATAAGGCAGAACATTTGAAACTGGAGCAGCAGCACGGCCAGGTGGACTGGGGACAGCGAGGAGTCATAATGTCAGGTAGTCCTGAGGCATGGTCCTAGGGCTCAGGTCCTCCGAGAGAGAGAAAGAAAGAGAGAAAGAGAGAATTAGAGAACGCACACTTAGATTCACACAGGACACGGAATAGGACAGGAGAAGTACTCCAGATATAACAAACTGACCCTAGCCCCCGACACAAACGACTGCAGCATAAATACTGGAGGCTGAGACAGGAGGGGTCAGGAGACACTGTGGCCCCATCCGAGGACACCCCCGGACAGGGCCAAACAGGAAGGATATAACCCCACCCACTTTTCCAAAGCACAGCCCCCAAACCACTAGAGGGATATCTTCAACTACCAACTTACCATCCTGAGACAAGGCTGAGTATAGCCCACAAAGATCTCCGCCACGGCACAACCCAAGGGGGTGGCGCCAACCCAGACAGCATGACCACATCAGTGACTCAACCCACTCAGGTGACGCACCCCTCCCAGGGACGGTATGAGAGAGCCCCAGTAAGCCACAGGGGATAATCTCTCCCATTCTCCAACTCTCTCAGTTTAACTGACAGTGTGTGTGCGTGTGTGTGTGTGTATGTGCGCGCGTGTGTGCATGCGTGTGTGTGTGCGTGTGTGCGCGCCATAGTTTGGCAGTGCTGTTCCATAGACCGTGTCAAAGCTCCTTGAGTTCCTCTGTATCGATGCTAATTGCTAAAGAGTCCCATTTAAACCCGGGTCGGCCATGGGCTAAGGCAGTGTGTTAATAGAAGCAGCTTTAGCCGCCAGGAACACTGGCTTGGAACCCAGAACTCAGAGTGTGGACTGCATACATACAGGGACGGGAAACAGGACACTTTCAATGTCAATGGCCCCCCAGTCTCTATATAGTGCACTACATTTGACGAGGGCCCATAGGGCTCTGTTGAAAAGTAGTGCATTGAAGGGAATAGGATGCCATTTACCACGTAACAAAAGTAATTTATATCCCAGCCAGGCAAAGCACAAGTTATCAGTGTCCTTCTGTTTTATGTACAGTCTCATGAGGCGTTTATAGGTTATGCTCTTCAAGAATCAATGGGTGTCACGACTTCCGCCGAGGTCGGTCCCTCTCCTTGTACGGGCGGCATTCGGCGGTCAACGTCACCGGTCTTCGAGCCATCGCTGATCCATCTTTCATTTTCCATTGGTTTTGTCTTTATTTTCTACACACCTGATTTTCATTATCCAATTACATTAATTCATGAATTTAACCCTCTGTTTCCCCCATGTTTGTTGTGCATGATTATTTCTATATTCAGTTCGGTTTATGGCTGGTTGGTTGGTTTATGGCTGGTTTTTCGACGGGTGCTGTGTTCACCCGTGCGTTATATTTACCGTTGGTATTTTGGTCAAGTGTATTTGTTTACCTTGTGCCTACTGTAAAATATGGCGGTGGATCTTTGATGTCCAATGGTCCTTGAGCCCGTGTTAAGGTCAACAGCGTCATGAACTTTATCTAGTACCAGGACATTTTAGCCACAAACCTGGTTACCAGGAGGCTGAAACTAGGCAGCAAGTAGATTATCCAGCAAGACAATAACCCCAAGCACACATCATGATCCACAAAGAAATGGTTAATTGACCACAAAATCTACATTTTGATAATTTTATACAGTCATTTTTGCCAATCTTTATCCCCTGTAGATTTAGAATGTTTTAAATGAGCTGCTATGTAAAATAATGAGAATCAGTGCTACAAAGTAAAGTATAGGATGGGGATGTAGTTGAGAATGTTTAATGTCTGCGTTGTTCTTCCTGGTCTTCAGGAAAGCCTCAGAGGTGGCACGTCAACATTAAATAGTCTCTATATCCCCTCTTCTTGTTTTTTCCACTAATTAGTATATGACCTGATAAGCATGACTCAACATAGAGCAATACAGCGTTGGGATGAAAGAACAACACAACGGGTTAAAAACAGGAGGGAACAAAACTAGCCTTAAACAACTTAGAGTCCAGATACACCAACTTTGCAGGTAAAGGACACTGTGGTAGGTATGACCGTGGAAGGAAGATAGGGTGTTCTCGGCTCTTATAAATCCCTCTATTATTAAGCCTTTCTGTGGTATATTATAATGGTGAATTATTTATTGTTCTCTGATTCATACTACAGGCAGCTTGCAGTAGTATGCTAGGTGGGCATGCTTTATCAAATGAGCTGGAATAATTATGGCTGTGAAAATGATAGAATTTTTGTATAATTACGGTTCAGATCCAGGTAGAGACGAGAGCAAGAGTAGAAACCGACAGACAGGCCCCCCCTACCTCACGAGTCACGACTACCTGCCTACCCCGCAACAGGTGCCAATTCTGAAGTAACCTTTTTAGAAATGTAAAATTTGACCATTGTAGTCTAAGACAGTTAACTTTGATCAAAGTTTAAACAGGTTGGCACATGGACAATATTAGCTCATTTCCTTCTTGTTTCCCAAATGACTCCCTGTTCCCCACAGGGCAATCCCAGCTAAAAACAAACAAATCCCCACAACTTTAGAGAATGTTCCCTTAATAGTATCATTAGGTCACTAACTAGCGTTGCTGTGATGTGCAAGGAATGTTTCCAAGAGACCATGGACATAATGTCAAATAGAACTGGGTTACCATGTTCTCAGAACTTAAGATATGAATGTTCTCCACGTTTCAAGGGAGCGTAGCAAGTTTCATGGCAAAGCTGCGAGAACATTTAGGTGTAAAAAAAACCCACAAAAAAACACTTTACTGTCACTGAGCCAATCAAGGCCCTGATTGGTGAACCAGTGATCCATTTAAAACCTTTCGTTTGTTGGCAAGATTAGGAATAGACACACACAGTGCTTTTAACTAACATACATGATTACACATTGTGCATGCTCATTTATACAGTAACTATTATTCAACATGTCCTCACCTGGGATTTGAACTCACATGGTTGGTTCACAGTATTCCTATGTTCCTGTAACACCAATATGTCCTTGTAAGGTATCAGTTAATCTGACTGTTCCCTCATTATGGATGTATTTACTTATTTCAGCAATTAAAGGGCTTTCTGTATATTTGTCTAATGTTGGCGGGGCACATCGACCCATTTTAATTACACTCCTGAGTCAATCAAATATTTTCTTGAGTGACATTTACTTAAAAGTGCATTAACTCTATTGCTTACGCCTATCCATTTTTTTTAGGGTGTCAGGTAGCCTAGCAGTAATGGGCATTGGGGCAGTAAATGAAAAGTTGATGTTCGCTTGAGCAAGGCACTTAACCATAATTGTTGCCGTAAACCAATCTGATTAATAAGAGTGTTTTCTAAATGACTAAAATGGGCTCGGGGCAAATGTTGAGAATAGGATGCTATTTGGGACACAGACAGGGTATAAATGGAGATGTAAACGCTTTGCCATGAACTTAACAATTGAATGGGATCTATGTGTGCATTTCAATTGGTTGCCATGAGAACAAGGCTCTATTTTCCTTCTTCTTTGGCGAGTTATGAGACCACCAGCTTTCTGCCACGTCTCTCACACAGCCCCCGGCAATCTTTTTCTGCTACATTCAGAGACAGAAGAAGGAGCCATGGTTCGGATAAGAAGTAAAGCATTTTAAAAGCAGGACAATCAAGTATTTTTTATGATTGCTTGGCAGATGCACAGGTGACAATGATGTAGGCTTTGTGTAGCGGTTAGCGGTTATGGTATGAAGGTTAGGATTGGATTTTTTTTTCACCTGGTCACAGACAGCTGTTGTATTGTGCACTGAAGTCCACAAGCGAAGGGAAAAGGTAAGAGGAGGAGAGCCCATAGATGCGGGAAGGAATTATACAACAAGAAAATGATCATGCTGTTTGTATGTGGCTACTATGAAAGTGAACTGTGTTTGAGGTGAGCAGAGGTGTATTCATTCCACCGATTCTGTTGAAAAATATCTCTTAAATGGAAGCAAACGGAAAAAGGCAGGGATAAACATACCTAAATTTACCCAATAGAAAAAGTCTCATTTGCAACTATTGGACTAATGATTACACCCTAGGTCATCTAGATGTAGGCTAGAGTGTGCAAGGCATTATTGAATGTGTCACTTTCTGTCACCTTGACTACTCAATTCTTTCTCCCGACCTGTGTATCATGTAGTGGCCTGAACCTATTGATGTTACATTGAGCTGGGTGAATGGAATATGAATGCCAGTCATCCAATATGATGCTGTAATACAAATAAGGCCATGCTCATAACAACAACAACAAAAATGTCCCTCATCTTAATAAATGGCACCGACTGCCACTGATACACACATACTATCTCACACATCATATCCACTTCCCTTGTGATTGTCCTGGACAACATGATTTGACACTTGCCAATGTCCTGTTGAAGGTGTGAGGCGGTGGTGAAACACATACAGTAAAAAAGACTATGGGAGGCAGTAAAGACTGAAGGTTACCTTGGCATTGTGTGGTTAGAGGAGTGAGGCTGAGGTGAATCGCTCTAATCACATACAATAAACCACTGAGAAAGAAGAGGATTGGGGGGAAGAAAGAGGACTGGGCAATGAAAACGAGGGAGCTAGAGGTCCCTTGCCTCCTCGTTAATCTTGTATGCCGGTAGATTGTCAGGGGAGATACAGGCACTGTCAAAGCAGGGTGCCATTGACTACCACTATCACACTCGAGTGTCAAGACCTAACTCCAAGAACAGAATCAACTGTATTTGTCACATGCTTCATAAACAACAGGTGTATACTAACAGTGTTAGTATACTAACAGCTTACTAAAGGGCCCTTCCCAAAAATGCAGAGAGAAACATTTTGAAATAATAGGGAAAAAAATAACACAAGAATTGAGTAACGATAACTGGGTTCTATACATGCAGGGGTACGAGCTAATTAAGGTTGACATGTACATATAGGTAGGGATAAAGTGTCTAGGCAACATGATAGATAATAGACAGGAGCAGCAGTGTACGTGATGAGTCAAAAGGGTCAGTGCAGATAGTCCAGGTAGCTATTTGGTTGACTATTTAACTAAATATTTAGCAGTCTTATGAGGGGTAGAAGTTGTTCAGGGCCCTGTTGGTTTCAGACTTGGTCTATTGGTTACGCTTGCCACGCGGTAGCAGAGAGAACAGTTGGGTGGCTTTGACAATTTTTATGGCCTTCCTCTGACACCGCCCGGTACAGATGTCCTGGATGGCAGGGAGCTCAGCCCCAGTGATGCAACTTGTGGTCGGATGCCAAGCAGTTGCCACACCAAGTGATGATGCAGTCAGTCAAGATGTCCTCAATGGTGCAGCTGTAAAATATTTTGAGGATCTGCAACCACATACCAGATCTTTACAGCCTCCTGAGGGGGGAAGAGGCAATATTTTGCCTTCTTCACAACTGTGTTGGTGTGTGGACCATAATAGTTCCTTAGTGATGTGGACACAGAGGAACTTGACCCTCTCCACTTAAGCTTTTGTCACCACACTGGCAGGTCACTGACCCCCTCCCTATAGGTCATTGTCGGTGATCAGGCCAACCACCATTTTGTCATCAGCAAACTTAATGTTGTTGAACAGGGAGTACAGGAGGGGACTACGCATTCACCCCTGAGGGACCTCTGTGTTGAGGATGTGCATGGTGAATGTGTTGTTGCCTACACTAACCACCTGGGGGAGGCCCGTCAGAAAGTCCAGGGTCTAGTTGCAGAGGGAGGTGTTCAGTCCAAGGGTTCTGAACTTAGTGATGAGCTTGGAGGGCACTATAATGTTGAACGCTGAGCTATAGTCAATGAACACACACTGTCCAGGTGGGAGAGGGCAGTGTGGAATGCAATAGAGATTGTGTCATCTGTGGATCTGTTGGGGTGGAATGGAGTGGGTCCAGGATGTCTCCGATGATGGTGTTGATGTGGGCCATGACCAGACTTTCAAAGCATTTCATGGCTACAGATTTGAGTGTTATGGGGCAATAGTAATTTGAACAGGTTACCTTGGTATTCTTGGGCACAGGGACTATGGTGGTCTGCTTGAAACACGTAGGTATTACAGACTGGGTCAGGGAGAGGTTGAAAATATCAGTGATGACACTTGCCAGCTGGTCAGCACCTGCTCTGAGTATGCATTCTGGTAATCCATCTGGACCAGTGGCCTTGTGAATGTTAACATGCTTAAAGGTCATACTCACATCAGCTACATAGAGCGAGATCACACTGTCGTCTGGTACAACTGGTGCTCTCATGCATGGTTCAGCGTTGCTTATCTCAAAAGCGTGCATAGAACTTGGGGTTAGGTTAAGGGGTTAGGGTTAGGTTTGCGGTTAGGGATTAGGGAAATTAGGATTTTGAATGGGAATAAATGTTTTGGTCCCCACAAGGATAGGAAAACAAATGTGTGTGTGTGTGTGTGTGTGTGTGTGTGTGTGTGTGTGTGTGTGTGTGTGTGTGTGTGTGTGTGTGTGTGTGTGTGCGTGCGTGTGCGTGCGTGCGTGCGTGCGTGCGTGCGTGCGCACAAGCCCATGTTCATTTATGTGCGTTTGGGTTTCTGTGTGACTCACTCGGTCTTTCCTTGCTTACAGATTAGCTGAGATAGACTGATGGACACATACTCAATACCAAACTGACAAAGTGCACAGTGTGACACCAACATCAAGCAGGCTCTGAGCACAACCGACAGGGACGTTATTCCAATTAGCAAATGACATTACAGGCAAAATACTGTACAGTCGTACATCAAACGCATTACATTGTACTGTGTATGTCCCTAATGGCACCCTACAGTACTACTTATGTAGAGTACAGCCCAGAGGGCTGTGGTCAAAAGAAGTGCACTTCGTAGGGAATTGGGTGCCATTTGGGACGTAGCCATAGCGTTCTAAATGCATTCCAGGGACAATGTCATTTCTCAATCAAACGAGTCCATTTGTTTTTTTGTGAAGTATGTATTTTACATCGTTTGACACACATTGAATCAGAGGTAGTCAATACTGTTGGAACTGTATGTCTGACCGCTCTCTGACTGTACAGCCAATGTGGATGCATCATTTCTCACTCAGACTCAGGCCATCACAGGCCATCACTCCTTGACCGCGCCCGCATCCCAAACGGAAGCAGTAGGTAGGCAGAGTTAAAACAGCTTGTGGACCACAATCCAAAAGGAACAACAAGAACAGAAGCTCAAGTACAGTACTGAAAAAAAAAACGTTCGCACATTTGTACTATTTTATGCAGAGTAGGATTCCTTTTTCTGCGCGTGTTCACGTCATCGTGGTGGCATGCCACGATGACGTGTTCGTTTTAAAAGCCTGCTAATTGTATGAAGCCTGTACTACAACCTTCAGAATGAACACGACTATATCTGATAATACAATTCTACCCCCTGTAGAGACGCTGAGTGATGATTAATGCACAGTGATAGTGAGTCAGCAGTCGTTTAAATGAATATACTTCGACGTCATGATCTAGTCCCTTAAAACCCACAAAAGCAGCTGCCTTCAATTAGCCATGAAGTGGTGTAGCCCTTGAATGTGCCGGGCCTGGATTTAAAAATTGCCGGCAAACTGGAAAAAAAACATGCATCTCCAAAAGTGATCCCTTTTTGGTTTAATTTCAGATAATATAATATATGCCATTTAACAGACACTTTTATCCAAAGCGACTTAACAGTCTTGCATGCATACATTTTACACATGGGTGTTCACGAGTTTCAAACCCACTATCGCGTCGCCAGCGTCATGCTCTCCCAATAGAGGTACAGAAGAATACATATCTATTGCCATGTAGTCATGTAGGTTCACAGAGTGTTTTGAGTGATTTCGCTGACATTTTTTATTTTATTTTATCTTTATTTAACTAGGCAAGTCAGTTAATAAGAACAAATTCTTATTTTCAATGAAGGCCTAGGAACAGTGGGTTAACTCCCTGCACATGAGATGGCTCAATAGAGAAATTCCTGCAGTACGGTCATAGATAGAGAATGACTGGTCAGCAGTCAGTCATACCTCTCTCTTGACCATATCAACAAACAGCCTAACAGCAGCAGGGCTAGTTTTCATTTGGGTTGTGTTAAACATTGGACGAGCTAGCCAGACCCTGGCCGATACAGCTGACTGACTGGCGATGAGTTCGCGTCCAGAGTGAATAAAACCACACACACACACAAACGTCTGAAATCCCTGCGGCAAGCAATGAGCAAAACAATTCATTAGGCCATCAAATTACAGGAAGCATCTCTCGCTGCCCGTCACATCCAGTCTGAGAGAAAGTAATTGGGGCTTCAAAATGATGGCCATTTCCTGCAAATGGGGAGCAATCAGGCCCCATTACGATACAGTCAGGCTTTCACACAGCTGTAATGGCTGTAACTAGAGATAAGAGTAATCAGAGGTTATATCAAGAAGAGTGCTCATTTCGTTGTCAATCTGGTATACATGTCACTTAGTATAGTGGTTGGTCATAGGCCCTGAAAAGTGTGTGTGTGTACATGTTTTCTGTGTGTGTGTGTGTGTGTGTCTGTGTCTGTGTGTGTGTGTGTGCAGGGCAGGATTACCGACCTGGCACGCAGGTCACTTGCCCCGGTGCCCATACCTCCTATTGGCCGGGGGGGCCCAGATGGCATATTAACACGTATTAAGCAATGGCAAAATGTGCATAATTACATGAAATTAGCTATAAAACTGCATCATTTTCTCTCAGCCTCATTGCTAAATGTGAAGAATAGCATGAGATGAGCTATAAAACTGGACATTTTTCTCTGCCTCATGGCAAAACGTGTAGAATTGCAGGATATTTGCTTTAATAAAATTCTCAGCCTTAAGACAAAATGTGTAGAATAGCCTTATAAAATGACACATTTTTCTCTCTGACCCATGGCAACGTCTGTGTGTGTGTGTTGGTGCATGTGTGTGCACCCGGGTGTGTGTCCCGACCCCCAACTTTCAATCTCACCCTCTAACAGAATGTCCTGTAAAGTGTAAACCACTTTAAATACAAACCGCATAAACCCTTGGCCTCAACACTTCAAAATCAATTCAGGCACTGTTCATGTGGTGTGCAGGGCTTATCAAGAGGACTGTTGAGAGACACGAGATATCTGTTGAGACAAGAAGTCATTAACATTAGCATTGGGATTGCGGCCGAAACCCAGTGATTCATCTGAAGGGTGAAAAGAATAATAACACCTCTGTGATTTCACAACGCGTTCATATATGGAGAGGGAACAGGAACACACTGTGTGGACAGTTAATAACCTAGGGTGGTCAACTGTCTTTTTTCAATACGTGAGAAATGAGTCTCATACAAAGCTTCAAAAACATTTTGGAATATTTCTACTAATTGATATGTTGATAGTATCAATAGTACACCACATGAACAAAAGCATGTGGACAACTGCTCGTCGAATATCTCATTCATCCAGTATGAGGTTGGTCCCCCCTTTGCTGCTATAACAGCCTCCACTCTTCTGAGAAGACGTTCCACTAGATGTTGGAACATTGCTGCAGGGACTTGCTTCCATTCAGCCACAAGAGCACTGGTCGGGCACTGATGTTAGGCGATTAGGCCTGGCTCGTAGATGGCGTTCCAAGTCATCCTAAAGGTGTTTGATGGGGTTGAGGTCAGGGCTCTGTGCAGGCCAGTCAGGTTCTTCCACACCGATCTTTACAAACCTTTTCTGTATGGACCTCGCTTTGTGCAAGGGGGCATTGTCATGCTGAAACAGGCCTTTTCCAAACTGTTGCCACAAAGTTGTAAGCATAGAATCGTCTAGAATGTCATTGTATGCTGTAGCGTTAAGATTTCCCCTCACTGGAACGAAGGGTCTAGCCCGAACCATGAAAAGCAGCTCCAGTCCATTATTCCTCCTCCACCAAACTTTACACTTAGCACGCTGCATTCGGGCAGGTGGTGATCCCCTAGGATCCACCAAACCCAGATTCATCCGTCGGACTGCCAGATGGTGAAGCGTGATCCATCCCTCCAGAGAATGCGTTTCCACCTTTTCAGAGTCCAATAACGGGGAGCTTTACACCACTCCAACGCTTGGCATTGCGCATGGAGATTTTAGGCTTGTGTGCGGCTGCTCGGCAATGGAAACCCATTTCATGAAGCTCCCGATGAACAGTTATTATACAGACGATGCTTCCAAAGGCAGTTTGGAACTCGGTAGTGAGTGCTGCAACCGAGGACAGATGGTTTTTACATGCTATACTCGTCAGCACTCGGCGGACCCAATCTGTAAGCATGTGTGGCCTACCACTTCACAGCTTGTTACTCGTACACGTTTCTACTTCACAATAACAGCAATTACCATTGACTGGGGCAGAAATTTGATGAACGGTGCCACGTTGATAGTCACTGAGTTCTTCAGTAAGGCCATTCTACTGCCAATATTTTACTGTGGAGATTGCATGGCTGTGTGCTCGTTTTTATCTTCCTGTCAGCAACAGATGTGGCTGAAATAGCCGAATCCACTAATTTGAAGGGGTGACCACATATTTTTGTATATATAGTGTATCGACAGCATCAATATACACATGTATACAAATATATATGTATATACATATGTATATGTGTAGTTATGTACTGTAAATGAGATATTTCTGTATTTCATTTTCAATAAATGTGTTAAAATGTTTAAAAACATGTTTTCACGTTGTCATTATGGGGCATTGTGTGTAGAAGGGTGCGAAAAAAATGATTTGAATCCATTTTGAATTAAGGCTATAACACAACAAAATGTGGAATAAGTCAAGGGGTATGAATACTTTCTGAAGGCTATGGTCCAACAGAGCTGAATCAGTCAGAACAATGGCTGATATTTTAGCAATATCAATACAGGGTGTAACTTAAAGTTCAATATAGTTTTTGTCACCAATTAGAATCCACTAATGACGCATATTAGATTCACTAGAGCACCTTTGATGATATAAACACCATATCAACACAAAAAGATGTCGCCGGAGAAGAATCAAATCAAATCAAATTTATTTGTCACATACACATGGTTAGCAGATGTCAATGCGAGTGGAGCGAAATGCTTGTGCTTCTAGTTCCGACAATGAAGTAATAACCAACGAGTAATCTAAACCAAACAATTCCAAAACTACTACCTTATACACACAAGTGTAAAGGGATAAATAATATGTACATAAAGATATATGAATGAGTGATGGTACAGAACGGCATAGGCAAGATGCAGTATATGGTATCGAGTACAGTATATACATATGAGATGAGTAATGTAGGGTATGTAAACAAAAGTGGCATAGTTTAAAGTGGCTAGTGATACATGTAATACATAAAGATGCAGTAGATGATATAGAGTACAGAATATACATATACATATGAGATGAGTAATGTAGGGTATGTAAACATTATATTAAGTAGCATTGTTTAAAGTGGCTAGTGATATATTTTTACATCAATTTCCATCAATTCCCATTATTAAAATGGCTAGAGTTGAGTCAGTGTGTTGGCAGCAGCCACTCAATGTTAGTGGTGGCTGTTTAACAGTCTGATGGCCTTGAGATAGAAGCTGTTTTTCAGTCTCTCAGTCCCAGCTTTGATGCACCTGTACTGACCTCGCCTTCTGGATGATGGCGGGGTGAACAGGCAGTGGCTCGGGTCGTTGTTGTCCTTGATGATCTTTATGGCCTTCCTTTTACATCGGGTGGTGTAGGTGTCCTGGAGGGCAGGTAGTTTGCCACCAGTGATGCGTTGTGCAGACCTCACTACCCTTTGGAGAGCCTTACGGTTGTGGGCGGAGCAGTTGCCGTACCAGGCGGTGATACAGCCCGACAGGATGCTCTCGATTGTGCATCTTGTAGAAGTTTGTGAGTGCTTTTGGTGAGAAGCCGAATTTCTTCAGCCTCCTGAGGTTGAAGAGGCGCTGCTGCGCCTTCTTCACGACACTGTCTGTGTGGGTGGCCCATCGATGTGGATAGGGGGGTGCTCCCTCTGCTGTTTCCTGAAGTCCACAATGTTTTGTTGACGTTGAGTGTGAGGTTATTTTCCTGACACCACACTCCGATGGCCCTCACCTCCTCCCTGTAGGCCGTCTCGTCGTTGTTGGTAATCAAGCCTACCACTGTAGTGTCGTCCGCAAACTTGATGATTGAGTTGGAGGCATGCATGGCCATGCAGTCGTGGCTGAACAGGGAGTACAGGAGAGGGCTCAGAACGCACCCTTGTGGGGCCCCAGTGTTGAGGATCAGCGGGGTTAAGAAGTTGTTTCCTACCCTCACCACCTGGGGGCGGCCAGGAAGTCCAGTACCCAGTTGCACAGGGCGGGGTCGAGACCCAGGGTCTCGAGCTTGATGACGCGTTTGGAGGGTACTATGGTGTAAAATGCTGAGCTGTAGTCGATGAACAGCATTCTCACATAGGTATTCCTCTTGTCCAGATGGGTTAGGGCAGTGTGCAGTGTGGTTGAGATTGCATCGTCTGTGGACCTATTTGGGCGGTAAGCAAATTGGAGTGGGTCTAGGGTGTCAGGTAGGGTGGAGGTGATATGGTCCTTGACTAGTCTCTCAAAGCACTTCATGATGACGGAATTGAGTGCTACGGGGCAGTAGCCGTTTAGCGCAGTTACCATTGCTGAGAAGGCAGACGTTTTACGTGCCCCCAGCCATTTGTGTTTTTTTGTTTGTTTACTTGCATTGTTTGTAACTTATTTTTAAACTTATTTCGTACATAATATTACCGCTGCCGTCTCTTATGGTCGAAAACAACTTCTAGACATCAGGACTGTGAATACTCACCACGGACTAGCAGAATCCATTTTTTCCTTTCACCACTCTAACGAGCCCGACGAAAGGATATACTGCTTCCTCGGAACCAGGCCCGATCCCCATGATCTGCGTGAAGAGGATGCGGAGAAAGAGAGGCCAAAGGGCGGGCTGCCTTCTGAGAATTTGTGGGCGATCGAATTAAAACCCACTTCTGTCCATTCTGCTAGCAAACGTGCAATCCTTGGAGAATAAAATCGACGAGTTACGCGGAAAAGTTAAACTAACAACGGGATATAGAAATTGTAACATCTTATGCTTCACGGAGTTGTGGTTGAACGACGACAATCTACATACTGGCTGGTTATACGATGTACCGGCAGGATAGAACAGAGGAGTCTGGTAAAGACAAGGGGCGGCGGACTATGTATTTTTGTAAATAACAGCTGGTGCACAATATTTAAGGAAGTCTCGAACTATTGCTCGCCTGAGGTAGCATATCTCATGATAAGCTGTAGACCACACTACCTAACAAGAGAGTTTTCATCTGCATTCTTCATATCTGTTTACATAACACCACAGTCAGAGGCTGGCACTAAAACTGTAATGAATGAGCTGTATTCCGCCATAAGCAAACAAGAAAACGCTCACCCAGAGGCGGCGCTCCTAGTAGCCGGGGACTTTAATGCAGGGAAACTTAAATACGTTTTACCAAATTTCAAAACGAAGCTCTCTCTCGCCCTCCATTTGGCAAATCTGACCATAATTATATCTTCCTGATGACTGCTTACAAGCAAAAATTAAAGCAGGAAGCACCAGTGACTAGATCAATAAAAAAGTGGTCAGATGAAGCAGATGCTAAGCTACAGGACTGTTTTGCTAACACAGACCGGAATATGTTCCGGGATTCTTCCGACGGTATTGAGGACTACACCTCATCAGTCATTGGCTTCATCAATAAGTGCATTGATGACGTCGTCCCCACAGTGACCCTACGTACATACCCCAACTAGAAGCCATGGATTACAGGCAGCATCTGCACTGAGCTAAAGGCTAGAGTTGCCACTTTCAAGGAGCGGGACTCTAACCCAGATTCTTATTTGATATACCGCTATGCCTTCTGACGAACCATCAAACAAGCAAAGCATCAATACAGGACTAAGATCGAATCGTATTACACTGGCTCTGATGCTCATCGGATGTGGCAAGGCTTGCAAACCATTACAGACTACAAAGGGAACCACAGCCGAGAGCTGCCCAGTGACACAAGCCTACGAGCTAAACTACATCTATGCTCGCTTTGCTCGCTTCGAGGCAAAAAACACAGGTAGTGCATGAGCACACTAGCTGTTCCGGAAGACTGTGTTATCATGCTCTCTGCAGCCGATGTTAGTAAGACCTTTAAACAGGTCAACATTCACAAGGCCGCAGGGCCAGACGGATTACCAGGACATGTACTGTGGGCATGCGCTGACCAACTGGCAAGTGTCTTCACTGACATTTTCAACCTCTCTCTGTCCAAGTCTGTATGACCAACATGTTTTAAGCAGACAACCATAGTGGCTGTGCCCATGAACACTAAGGTAACCTGCCAAAATGACTACCGAGATATAGCACTGACGTCTGTAGCCATGAAGTGCATTGAAAGGCTGGTCAACGCTCACATCAACATCATCATCCCAGAAACTTTAGACCCACTCCAATTTGCACACCGCCCCAACAGATCCACAGATGATGCAACCTCTATTGCTCTCCACACTGCCCTTTTCCACCTGGACAAAAGGAACACCTATGTGAGGCACATCTGCCATGCTGATCCTCAGCACAGGGGCCCTTCAGGGGTGTGTGCTCAGTCCTCTCCTGTACTCCCTGTTCACTCATGACTGCACAAACAGGCATGACTTCAACACCATCATTAAATTTGCCAATGACAACAGCGGTAGGCCTGATCCCTGACAACGACAAGACAGCATATAGGGAGGAGGTCAGAGACCTGGCCATGTGGTGGCAGGACAGCAACCTCTCCCTCAATGTGATCAAGACAAAGGAGATGATTGTGGACTACAGGAAAAAGAACATAGCATGCCCCCATTCTCATCGACGGGGCTGCAGTGGAGCTGGTTGAGAGCATCAAGTTCCTTGGTGTCCACATCACCAACAAACTATCATGGTCCAAGCACACCAAGACAGTCGTGAAGAGGGCACAACGAAACCTATTCCCCCTCAGGAGACTGAAAGGATTTGACATGGAACCTCAGATCCTCAAAAGGTTCTACAGCTGCACCATAGAGAGCATCCTGTCTGGTTGCATCACTGCCTGGTATGGCAACTGCTCGGCCACAAGAGGGTAGTCCAAACGGCCCGGTACATCACCGGAGACAAGCTTCCTGCCATCCAGGACCTCTATACCAGGCGGTGTCAGAGGAAGGCCCTAAAAATTGTCAACGACTCTCGTCTTAGACTGGTCTCTCTGCTACCGCATTGCAAGCGGTACCGGAGCGCCAAGTCTATGTCCAAGAGGCTTCTAAACAGCTTCTACCCCCAAGCCATAAGACGCCTACCCAGACTCTTTGCATTGCCCCCCTTTCCCCTCTTTACACCACTGCCACTATGCATAGTCACTTTAATAACTCTACCTAAATGTACATACTACCTCAACTAACCAGTGCCCCTGTATATTGTCTTGCTATTGTTATTTTACTGTTGCTCTTTAATTACTTGTTACTTTTATCTATTATTCTTTTCCGTATTTAAAAAAAATGACATTGTTGGTTAGGGGCTCGTAAGTAAGCAGTTCACTGTAAGGTCTACACCTTGTGACTAATACAATTTGACAACGTAAATATCCGGACAAATTTTTATTCTATACTAGCCTAGTCAAAGATGTGATTTAAAAGTATTCTCTAAACAAGTGTGAATGGTATTGACAGTATCCCCTACAGATGGGACCAGGGATAATCGATCTGTTTAAATTACTACCCAGTCTCCATCGCTCCCAGGTCTCCCACAGTTAAAAAGCTGAAATCACTACTTTCATTCATCTGCTTGCTCTGCTCTCATATTTAGCCTCACATTGAAGTGTTTTAGCATGTATTTTCAGGACAACCAGGGCTACAAGTATAATACAAAACATTTTGACATGAAACAGTTGCATTTATGAGTTTTCTTGACAAATGTCAATAAACAAATATGGTCCGCCAAATCTAAACCTGATACAGAAATTGTTTGTGCCAAACGAATATCTAACTAGTCAGTGACAGCGGTGTGGAGTTTGTGACAGCAGCTGCGTGAGCTTCTTACGGTATTACAGACACTATGTCCTGGGATTTCCTATGACCTTCTTTGTAAAATAACCTCTTACCTTCTAAGGACTCTGGTGTGGATTGTGAGTGTCATAGAGAAAAACAGGTTACATGTGAGTGTTCGTGGGTCATAACAGTATGCAGCTCAAACCGTTCAGACTTCACAGAGGTTCTTGTGAGAATAACCGTTTTTGGGATCTGCGCGTCTCAAAAACACAAGGCTTAGCTTAACCCCTGTCAATTACAGACTAATGGTTGGTGTCTGCGGAATAAATAGACAAATGCAATGCAACAACAGCAGTCTACAGATCAAGTAAATGTTTAAAATGGGTTAGTCCAAAAACATGGCCCTCAAGAGGTTGTTGTCAAAACCTGTTGACTGCAGCCTAATTGGTGCTGATGCTGTCAGCTGATGCAACACTCAGGTTTCCTGTCTGAACCGCCAACGCTGATTTGATTTTAATCAGTGAGATGAACAGAGTTCCTTTTCCGTTTCCACTAAAAGCCTGAAGGTACATTCGGTGCAGGAAATTGGGCAACACATTGAGAATATGGTTAACAATGGGTATAATGGCCAGTGTGGCTAGCTGTCCTGGTTTGTTTGGTTCCCCAATGGTGTGGATCCTTTTATACATTTTTACCCCCCCTGTTCACCCCAATTTCGTGATTACAATCTTGTCTCAACGCTGCAACTACCCAACGGGCTATGGAGAGGCAACGTTCGAGTCATGCGTCCTCCGAAACATGACCCGTCAAGCTGCTTCTTAACACACCGGAAGCCAGCTGCACCAATGTATCAGGGGAAACACAATTCAACTGATGACCAAGGTCAGCCTGCAGCGGTCTGGCCCGCCACAAGGAGTCACTGGAGTGCAATGAGACAAGTAAAGCCCACCCTGCCAAACCCTTCCCTAACCCGGATAACGGTGGGCCAATTGTGAGCCGCCCTATGGGACTCCCGGGCACAGCCGGTAATGACACAGGGATCGAACCCCAGGCTGTAGTAACACCGCAACACTGCAATGCAGTGCCTTAGACTGCTGCGCCACTCGTGTATTTTATTTTCTACATAGGAAATAATGAATGTGTACCTTGTGTGGGTTGGAGGATTCTAAGGGGGAGAATGCCTGGCTTCAAAGATTGCAAATCTCCAATATGAACATTTATGGGTTCAGTAAAACAAGGTTTCCATGAAATTGGATTATAGTAACAAGAAAAATAAATAATCCAATTGTGCCCTATAATGTATGCTCTTTTTTCGTAAATGTACAATTCTATACACAGCGGGCATAACACATTACTACAAAATAGAAGGAGGAAAATCTGTTTTGTTTGTTGTACAATTTGACAGAGCACATATTTCAAAAGTTCCACTGCTGATTTGGTCATGTTCACAAAATTATTGATTTGTTCTCTGCGTTTGAGAGAGGATCAGTCATGATGTATATCCAGGTATTATAGCTACTGTAATAGCACTATCTTCATCTCCAATGTCAAACCTGTCTCTGATTTGATTACATGCATGGCGAACAAACTCATCAGTCAAGACGACGTGCCAGAAAATGTCAGGTTTTCAGGACATTTCACATTTAAGCAGCGGTTTAAAATGAGTTCCTTCTTCAAGTTGACTTTTTTCAATATGTCATTTGGAGGGGAACACGTTTTCTGAGGGCTCATTAAGGTAATTGCTTTATCTCTCTGGGTGGCCTTGAAGGCCTTGCCTGTCCTGGTGTGATATTGGGGAAAATCCCTCAACAGTGGCTCTGTGAGTAACTTCCCAGCAAGGCTGAGTCACTCAGGGGAGGAGCATCCACCTGTCTTCCCACTAACTCTGGGGTTCTTTGTCAATATTTCTTCCTCAATCCCTTCAGTCCTATTTTCCCGTCCTCTCTGACTACACCTTCTCAAAACAGTGAGAAGCGAGGAGAGGATTCACGAAGAGAAAACACGACTTGTAAGGTCCTCAAATCCCCTCTTAAAGAGAGAGGACTGCAGGATAGGACACAAGGAATCAATGAAGGACTATTGAGGAACAGCCAGGGGCTGTGGAGATAGCCATATGTTCCTCACAGTCCCAGCAGCAGCAGCCAGCAGCAGCCAGTCAGCAGCCAGGCAGTATGCCGGGCCCATCTCAATCTCACACACCTTGTGGCAGACGACACAGAAAACATCCCAGTAACCTCAACTGACCCCATCACATCCCAACAGGAGCCGTGTGTGTGTGTGTGTGTGTGTGTGTGTGTGTGTGTGTGTGTGTGTGTGTGTGTGTGTGTGTGTGTGTGTGTGTGTGTGTGTGTGTGTGTGTGTGTGTGTGTGTGTGTGTGTGTGTGTGTGTGTGTGTGTGTGCCTCAGAGTTGCAAAACGTTCAATCATTTTTATGTGATGTAGGAATAGCAGTAGCACACCCGAGAGATAAAACAAATCTATCAAACAGATCAGTGAAGCGAATCAATCTGGCAGAGCCCTAGAAACAACTCAGAGAGCGTAACACAGCGTCTCTTGTCTTCCATGTTTAAGTGTTGAGGCTCAAGGTCCTTGAATTATAATGTGTCTGTTTATTGGCCATCTCTGATCTGTTCGTGTCAAGGCCAAGTCACAAATCTAGTTGAGAAATATCTTCAGGACGATTTGTGTCTAGCATGTAATGATGCTCCCTGTGTTAACTTTCCAGCTTACCGTCAACACACTCAGATGATACAGTACATTATGCTTACAGTGTGCTCAGGTCTCCCCCTTCCCCCTTCCCCCTTCCCCCTCAACCCTGCCCCCTCCTTCTCTCACTGGAAGAATGTTTGTGCTTTCTTTACTTCCAATTTGTTCAATTTAGTGGCAATTTACGTTTAATGATTGCAGAAGCAATTAGAATGCTGTCAAAGGCTCAATCTGGCCATTTGCTGGTGCAGTCATGATGTAAATAATGTAAATATCTTGCCCATGTGGAATTATTCAGCCTCTACATAGCCTATAAATAGCTTATCCTGGATTTGTCTTCAGTTTACTAAAATGTTTGTCACAAGAATTGCAGGTAGACATTTTCCAAGCACCTACAAATATTGTAGCATATTTTGCAAAGAAGTGTCCTTATGTAAAACGGAATTGGTTCCAGTAACTGCAGTTATGCTAAGTCAGGGTCAAATGCTGTAGATGGCTCGGCTTTCAAAATAGAGTAGATAGGGTTTTATTTCCATATGAAATTGATGTTCATTATTAATCATGACAAACCGCAAGTAGACACAGACTGTCAAGTACATCCTGGCACTCTAAAACGCCAACGACATGCTCATCTTTCAGTCGACCCTATACCTCAGTCGAAGCACTGGCATATATTTCCCCCTCAAAGTGGTATATAGAGTTCAAAGTGGCCAAGGTAAATGGATTCATGGTCTACTGGAAGCGACGGACGGCGGTAAATACGGAGACGGAGTGAGTGATGAAGTCAGTGGCCTTCGTTGTACTGAATGAGTCCATATGCACCGCAAGGCAACGTTCAATGTTCAATGTTCGATGTGCCACAGGGCCACGGGCCATGGTCTTAGGAACACCGCTTCCTGTTCAAATGCCAAATAGGTAAGCCAATGACCTCGATAACTGCCAAGCTGTCCTTGAGACATGGCGCAGACAGATTGTGAAAATCATTTGAACCCCCAGAGAGGCCATTACCTGAAACTCAGAGGAGGCTATCTTGTCAGCAGTCTAAGCCTGACCAAACATTCACAAAGTTTGTTAATAAACAGGTACATGTAGGTAATGAGAGAACTCCTTTGCTATGACTGTGTGGGTCCAGCCTTGTGAAAACAGCAGATGAGAGGTCTGCCACAAACAAATAGCTTTTTCTCTCTTGTCAAAGCAAACATGTTAGACATGATGAACCCTAAAAAAAGGGCGATGGAATATCTGAGCATTTCCTTTGTGTATTTCTTTTTTAATTGGATGATATGCCTCGTAGACTTCAGAACAACAACAAAGTGGCTGTGTCATTGCTCTATTGAGACATGAGAACTCTGGATTACAAATCGAGCACCTAAACATCTAAGTACACATTCTCATTTCCTTCTTTGACTTGAATGTAAATCCAAGAGCAAGCGCAGAGAATTTAGTTAGTTCTTAGAGATAAAGTATTGCTATATAATTAAACATTCAATATCATACCTCCCCAGATCATAAAGACTACAGTAGAGCAGGTAGGTAAATCTCCCTGATTTAGGAGGGATGATTATTTATATCACTTTAGCATACACTTTAACACTAGAAGAGCTGAGGCAGTCACTCTGACTGCATATTCATTTCAAATGGAAGTATCTCTGCCATTTTTTAAGTCATGCAGCCCTCTGTCCTTGACCTTTTCTAGACAAGTATATTTAAACACACATATGTTGTTCAAATTTCGATATCACAAACAGAATTTGTGTCCTACAGAATCACACGCAGGTAAGACACTTTGATTTCTGTATAGTATCAGCCATTCGGAGGTTTCTGAAACACTTTGCCAAATAACTCTCAAAATCGAAGAAATTATAGCTATATTTCAACAGATACATTTTTCTAAGAATAACCAGTGTTCTCCACATGTGAGCATGGGGCAACAGATCACCTACAGTAACATAAACTAATGAAAATGCTATTGTGTTCTTTGAAATATATACACTACAGTTCAAAAGTTTGGGGTCACTTAGAAATGTCCTTGTTTTTGAAAGAAAAGCACATTTGTTGTCCGTTAAAATAATAAACTTGTATTAGCTAACACAACGTGCCTTTTGAACACAATAGTGATGGTTGCTGATAATGGGCCTCTGTACGCCTATGTAGATATTCCATAGAAAATCTGCTGTTTCCAACTACAATAGTCATTTACTACATTAACAATGTCTATACCATATTTCTGATCAATTTGATGTTATTTTAATGGACATAAAATGTGCTTTTCTTTCAAGAACAAGGACATTTCTAAGTGACCCAAAACCTTTGCACACTCAGTATATACAGCATATATAATTTTTGTAGTACAATGTTACCCAAGCCCTTCACAAATACAACCAAAGTATTATTTTTCAGATAGCATATATTAAATGTATTTATTAGACTGCTAGAATATTGCTGTTAAAATGGCTGCTCATTGGCATAGTAAGGGGGTAGCGAGGCCCGGCAGTTTAAGTCTTAAACACTTTAATATAACTTTGTTTAAACTTATTTACTTGAGACACATCTAATTTCCCTAACCAGGGTAATATTTTATTATATAAAATGCATTTGACAGATTTTGGACTGACATGGTGAAGTGCGACATAGCTGGAAACATTGATATAAAAAAAAACAAGATATTGTAGAGACTTACAAGTCAAACTGACAGATGGTATAGACTCACAGTATGGCGTTTGGAGTCTCCTCCAAACCTTTTGGCTCAATTCATGATAGATGGACCACAATAGAAGTAGGTTACCTGGCCCCATTGTGCTCTAAAGAAAACCCTGGGCTAATCGTTACCCTATGTAAGATCCTGAGGTCTGTCAAGGTTTAAGAGACTTCTGTTCAGGCTATCGAGTGCTCCACTGGCCTGACGAGCTCCTAGGAGTCGAGTCAACAAGGACACCCCGCAACCATAGTAACGGGCAGGAGCGGGACGGAGGCGGGACTAGGACTTGCGAGTGCGTAGGATTCTCGATTGCAGCACTTAATTTGTCATGGATGGAAGATGGTGCTGCTGTGTAAAAACCCATCAAAACCTAACCAAGTGCTCCCCTTTCCCACAGCCACAACTCGTGTCCATGCACAATACCATCAGAGTCCAATACCACAAGCCACGGTTTATGTAACCTATGAAGAAGAAGGTACAAGTAGGCTAAATGTGGTGACTTTGCAAGAAAAAAAAAGGAAAACTTACTCAACTGTGGCGGCTCGTATGTTTGTGAAGGCTAGACATTTCTCCTGAGAGCTGCACGACTTAATTAACCTGCTGAAAGACTTGAGAAAGGGAATTCAAAAATATAGCTTCTGTTCTACAGCAAAAGTCAGCACCAACAATTTCTTGGGGGGGCTCACAGGGAGTATGGCTACGCCAGGTAGGAGACCTGCGCAAACTCCCTGTGCTTACCGGGGGGCTAGAGAGACCGGGCAGGCACCTTGTTATGCTGTGGTGTGCACGGTGTCTCCAGTGCAGGTGCATAGCCCGGTACATTCCAGCTCCGCGTATCGGCCGGGCTAGAGTGAGCATCGAGCCAAGTGCCATGAAGCCGGCTCTACGCATCTGGTCTCCAGTGTGTCTCCTTGGGCCGGCTTACATGGCACCAGCCTTGCGCTCGGTGTCTCCGGTTCGCCTGCATAGCCCAGTGCGGGCTATTCCACCTCACCGCACTGGCAGGGTGACCGGGAGCATTCAACCAGGTAAGGTTGGGCAGGCTCGGTGCTCAAGAGCTCCAGTGCGCCTGCACGGTCCGGTCTATCCAGTACCACCTCCACACCCCAGCCCTCCGGTAGCAGCTCCCTGCACCAGGCTTCCTGTGCGTGTTCTCGGCCCAGTACCACCAGTGCCAGCACCACGCATCAGGCCTACAGTGCGCCTCGCCTGTCCAGCGCTGCCAGAGCCTTCCTCCTCCACAGCGCTGCCTGTCTCCTGCCTGTTCAGAGCTGCCAGTCTGCAAGGAGCTGCCAGTCTGCAAGGAGCTGCCAGTCTACAAGGAGCTGCCAGTCTGCAAGGAGCTGCCAGAGCTGCCAGTCTGCAGGATGCCGCCAGAGCTGCCAGTCTGCAAGGAGCCGCCAGAGCTGCCAGTCTGCAAGGAGCCGCCAGAGCTGCCAGTCTGTATGGAGCAGCCAGAGCCGCCAGTCAGCATGGAGCAGCCAGAGCCGCCAGTCAGCATGGAGCAGCCAGAGCCGCCAATCAGCATGGAGCAGCCAGAGCCGCCAGTCAGCATGGAGCAGCCAGAGTCGCCAGTCCATAGAGCAGCCAGTCAGCATGGAGCAGCCAGAGCAGCCAGTCAGCATGGAGCAGCCAGAGCAGCCAGTCAGCATGGAGCAGCCAGAGCTGCCAGTCAGCATGGAGCAGCCACAGCTGCCAGTCATCCAGGATCTTCCAGATCCGCTATTCAGCCAGGATCCGCCATTCAGCCAGGATCCGCTATTCAGCCAGGATCCGCCAGTCAGCCAGGATCCGCCAGTCAGCCAGGATCCGCCAGTCAGCCAGGATCTGCCAGAACCGCCAGTTAGCCAGGATCTGCCAGAACCACCAGCCAGCCAGGATCTGCCAGAGCCTACTACCTGCCTGAGCTTCCTCTCAGTGCTGAGCTTCCTCTCAGTGCTGAGCAGTGCTGAGCTACCCCTCAGTGCTGAGCTACCCCTCAGTCCCGAGCTACCTCAGTCCCGAGCTGCCCCTCAGTCCAGTGGGGCCCTTGGTGAGGACTACTAGGCCAAGGTCGGCGGCGAGGGTCGCCTATCTAAGGACGCGAGGCAAAGGGACTAAGACTTTGTTAGAGTGGGGTCCACGTCCCGAGCCGGAGCCGCCACCGTGGACAGACGCCCACCCGGACCCTAACCCTATGGGTTTAGGTGTGCGGCCGGGAGTCCGCACCTTGGGGGGTTCTGTCACGCCCTGGTCTTAGTATTTTGTGTTTTCTTTATTATTTTGGTCAGGCCAGGGTGTGACATGGGTTTATTGTGGTGTGTTTTGTCTTGGGGTTTTGTTAGGTATTGGGTTTGTGGCTTAGTGGGGGTATCTAGCATAGTCTATTGCTGTCTGGAGTGGTTCTCAATCAGAGGCAGGTGTTTATCGTTGTCTCTGATTGGGAACCGTATTTAGGCAGCCATATTCTTTGAGTGTTTCGTGGGTGATTGTTTTTGTGTTTGTTGTCACCAGATAGGCTGTTTAGGTTTTCTCACAGTTATTGTTTTTGTTAGTTTATTCATGTATAATTTTCTTCATTAAAAAACATGAATAACAATCATGCTGCATTTTGGTCCGCCTCTCCTTCATCGAAAGAAAACCGTAACAAACTATGACAGACAAAATGAGAAACAAATTCCAGAAAATCACATTGTAGGATTTTTTATGAATTTATTTGCAAATTATGGTGGAAAATAAGTATTTGGTCACTGACAAACAAGCAAGATCTCTGGCTCTCACAAACCTGTAACTTCTTCTTTAAGAGGCTCCTCTGTCCTCCACTCGTTACCTGTATTAATGGCACCTGTTTGAAGTTGTTATCAGTATAAAAGACACCTGTCCACAACCTCAAACAGTCACACTCCAAACTCCACTATGGTCAAGACCAAAGAGCTGTCAAAGGACACCAGAAACAAAATTGTAGACCTGCACCAGGCTGGGAAGACTGCATCTGCAATCGGTAAGCAGCTTGGTTTGAAGAAATCAACTGTGGGAGCAATTATTAGGAAATGGAAGACATACAAGACCACTGATAATCTCCCTCGATCTGGGGCTCCACGCAAGATCTCACCCCGTGGGGTCAAAATGATCACAAGAACGGTGAGCAAAAATCCCAGAACCACACGGGGGGACCTAGTGAATGACCTGCAGAGAGCTGGGACCAAAGTAACAAAGCCTACCATCAGTAACACACTACGCCGCCAGGGACTCAAATCCTGCAGTGCCAGACGTGTCCCCCTGCTTAATCCAGTACATGTCCAGGCCTGTCTGAAGTTTGCTAGAGAGCATTTGGATGACCCAGAAGAAGATTGGGAGAATGTCATATGGTCAGATGAAACCAAAATATAACTTTTTGGTAAAAACTCAACTCGTCGTGTTTGGAGGACAAAGAATGCTGAGTTGCATCCAACTGTGAAGCATGGGGGTGGAAACATCATGCTCTGGGGCTGTTTTTCTGCAAAGGGACCAGGACGACTGCTCCGTGTAAAGGAAAGAATGAATGGGGCCATGTATCGTGAGATTTTGAGTGAAAACCTCCTTCCATCAGCAATGGCATTGAAGATGAAACGTGGCTGGGTCTTTCAGCATGACAATGATCCCAAACACACTGCCCGGGCAACGAAGGAGTGGCTTCGTAAGAAGCATTTCAAGATCCTGGAGTGGCCTAGCCAGTCTCCAGATCTCAGCCCCATAGAAAATCTTTGGAGGGAGTTGAAAGTCCATGTTGCCCAGCAACAGCCCCAAAACATCACTGCTCTAGAGGAGATCTGCATGGAGGAATGGGCCAAAATACCAGCAACAGTGTGTGAAAACCTTGTGAAGACTTTCATTTGAACTCTGTCATTGCCAACAAAGCGTATATCACAAAGTATTGAGATAAACTTTTGTTATTGACCAAATACTTATTTTCCACCATATTTTGCAAATAAATTCATTAAAAATCCTTCAATGTGATTTTCTGGATTTTTTTTTCTCATTTTGTCTGTCATAGTTGAAGTGTACCTATGATGAACATTACAGGCCTCTCTCATCTGTTTAAGTGAGAGAACTTGCACAATTGGTGGCTGACTAAATACTTTCTTGCCCCACTGTAAATAATATCTTGAGCATATTGACTGAGCCTGACCTGGAATGCCAGATCGGCAGGGTTTACACTTTCGGGACTACTCCATTGGTTCCATTGCGCCAGACAAGCTTAAACCAGGAGCAGCAGAAGTATTTGAAAGAAAAACACTATTTGAACCCAGGTCTCGTTCCTCTAACTGCTCCAAACACTGATGAAGCCGGGCCTGTAGCTCCTGCCCTTTGTTTCACTTCTCTCCTCTTATTCTTTCTCTCTCCTCCCTTCCTAATGAAACTCATTTCTAGTCTCATCTAAGCACCATCCTTCCAAAGGAATTCAATTTCAATCTTGCTGGCGTGGTGGTTAGCCACAGCCGCCCTGCAAGAAATGGCACCACGTACTGACTGCTCATCGTGACAAACTACACCGCATGATGAGGGGAACAGGTTCGCCCACGTCTCTCCGACCCCTTTCTTTAAAGACACACTAGCATCGTCGCCAAGTCATGGGCTTTATGAGTACCACATCAATCCATCTTCTATAACACACTGCCATTAAAGTGAGCGAGAAGGCGATAGCCTAATAGACTGTACAGTTGATTTTACAGGTTAAGGTCTTTCCCAATAAAGTATAGGCATCTGGCATTCATTCTCGTTAATGAAGGTGGTGAAGTCGATGTCGTCTTCCTTCTTCCTTCCTTCTTCCGATGTCGTTTGTGTTTTCTTCCTTGCAATGTAAGGGATATCTGATGAATTCTCACAGAGAAAAAGAGAAAAAAAAAACGATCTCTAGGCCTTGGATTTTATTAATCATACAATTATTTTAAGTGCTCTTTAGTTGTCCCAAAAGGACATTCATAATAATGCCCACACAGCTGCTAAACGAGTATGGTTTTATAAGATGACATTTTATGGTAAATCTAATGTGCAATGTTTTTTTTCTGAACATTTCCCATGCATTGAATTCATTGGAATAAGCACATTCCCGTATTTCCTTCAGAGGTGGGATCTGTTGTCTGATCCTTTTCTTAGCCAAGGAAACATCTTTATAGACAAATAGCTGTAAACATCCGCCATGTTTGCATCAAGGCATACCATGAGCTTTCAATAACATTATGTTGACTTCATGTCTCAATCTGATAAGTTAATTTATAGAAAAGCGTATTCTTAAAATACTCTCAGTGTATGTGCTGATCTAGGATCAGTTTTGCCTTTTAGTTCACAATGGAGAAAAAAAATGCATTGACAGGGGGGGGCTGATCCTAGATAAGCAATCCTACTCTGAGACCATTTATGAATACAGGCCCAGAAGTCTACACCAAGGATCTATGTTCAGCTGCGCACAGAGCAACAACGATATGAAGAAAATGAAAGCGTTTAAATCCTTTTGGTTTTGAATGTAACAGGGATGAGCGTATCTTTGGTAATCGGATGAGAGATGCTCTTTGAAAATTGGGTGGGGATGGATACTTAAACTTGATACCATTTTTTTAAATGTGGATATTAATAATAAGTGTGGTGTCAAGGTTTTGTAGGATCCTAGCAATAATCTAAGTTATATTCAACTTTAGCCACACCATGCTTAAAATCAATGGAAGAGAACTTCCCCTTTAATATTGCCTATCTGAGAAAAAAAAAAAATATATATATGTTTGACTTGGCCCAAAAAGTCCTGTAAACTACCAGATGGTTTATTTAAACAGGATTTGGAACACAAATACGGTAACAAAAAGGGAGTTGGAAAACAAGTTACCCTGACTTTCACTGGCAACAAGATGTAACAGCAGTAAGATTAATGGACAAAATGTACAAAATGTTTTTTTTTAATTATTTGATGCCACCAGTCTGGACATTGTTAAATTGCCCTTCTCAGAGTGGGTCAGTTTCTCTTTCCTTCTGCATGGCATACATCGACAGCTCCTCTGTACTGATAGGATAGAGACTGCTGGCACACTGGGGTGAATTTGAAAGGTATTACCTCCATTCCTCGTATTCTCTCTCCTTGCATCCTCACACCCTATTGGAGGAGAAGCTCCAAGGTCCCTCCCATCTGAACTTCTCCTCCAATGGGTTTTGTGAAGGATGCAATGAGGCAAGAGGAATCATGCAAAGACTACTGAGATTCACCCTTGGATTCTCCAGCCTCCCAGTTGTTTTCCCTTTAGTTTGGAGGCTAAAACTCCATTCATAACCTGATGCTCCGAGGTAAAGCCCCAAACTCTGGGGATGTTTATTGTCTTGGATGATACTGTCCGTCCTGGGCCGGAGAGAGGTTGTGCTCCTCTGACATTTCCCGGATTTTCCCACAGCTGAGGGAGGGAGTGTGGTGGGAGGTGAGGGGGATGTGGGTGTCCCTAACCCATTTTGGGAGTCTCCTCCTCCTCAGTAGGATGGTGTCCCAATGCTCCTGTCATGGAAGTTGTCACCTTCTGTGTGGGCTGTCCAGAGGTTTTTGTTCAGTAAAGCTGACCGATATTCACAGATTTTCCTCGATTGTTTCTTGACTGTCCTCTTGCATTATTTGATTATGTGCAATTTTATAACCAAAAGGGACAATTTTGGCAGAAATTCTCTTCAGACTACAGTTGCTAACAAATATATGTTTTATTGCTGACTAGAACCGTTAATATTTTGAAGTTTATAGTACTTCTGAATATTATATTTGTAATGTAGGTATCACACCAATACAATGCTTTCAGTTTGAAAATCAAAATGGAAAATTAGAACAACAAACAGGTGCTATGCCCGTCTAAAACTGGTTATAACTCAATTTATATTTGTGATATAAAGATCCTAATACAGACAGTGTGTTATATAGACTTATTTAGGAAAAGTCACGGACGAAGGGGGGGGGGGCATGACTTCAAAAATGGCAGAGTGGAATAAAAAATAAATAACGAGGAGTCAAAAGGACTGCTTTAGCAGCTCTAGTGTTAAGTGGTTGAGATTACAAAATACAATAGTTTCTCAGCTCTCTCACAAAAGAAGCAATTGTCATCAGTAGTGCAGGTTCTCCAAATTGAATACATAGCCTTGTGGCGATTTTGGGGAAGGTTTAAGCCGGAATGCAGGAATACGAGTCTGAGAGTGTTTCTTTAGTGTACGTGAGTGTCTTTATCATCTCCATCTCTAGTCTACTCTGGGCCATGGGTGAACGAGCCAAAGCTCCGACAACTTTATCCAGATGAATGGGCTCTAAATGAGAGCTGCTGAAAGAGCCTTTAAACTCTTGGCGCCCCAATGGTGTGAGAGAGATGTGAGCGACATGTTGATCTCTCAGACTATAATGTCGAGACTCTGCGCTGGTATCTTTCTGAGGGACTGAGGGAATGGACATTACAGCAGCAGAGCTGGGTTCAACAAGTGTTTGTTTATCTTTCTAATTCTTTTATCCATTTGGTTGAGCATGCCCAGAGTACCAGATGAGTGGGTTTTGCACTTATGTGGCCATTCATTGCACCAAAGAAACTCAATCAAACGCAGCGGAAGTATTTGAACGAAAACAAGTACTATTTGAAACTAGTTTGCATGGTCTGCATTTGTGTCTGTTTGTCTGAGAGGCAGAGGGAATGGAGAACATTAAAGTACCTTGGCCTTGTGGAGAGGTGAAGACAGACAGAAAGACAGACAGACAGACAGACAGACAGACAGACAGACAGACAGACAGACAGACAGACAGACAGACAGACTCAGAACAACGTCCAGACTTTCTGTTACCCCTGTCACAATTCAGTCATGCATATGAAGACAGAAGAAGTGATCCGAATGAACCCGAGCGGGCGTATTGTTTTTGATGTATCCAAATGAGGCCCTTAGACAAGGAATGCTTATTTGGAATTTATCGATGAAATATTGCAAATATATTTGTTTTTTTGGAATTCTATTGCTTGAGGGGTAACATCTATGCCAGAGTTAACTGGAGCAAAAATTGTCCCTAGTTACACCAGATATTTAAAGGATCACATAGTTTACTGTGCCGACACAGGGGGAATCTGGGTGATGACCATTGACAGCATGAAACCCAGGGTCAGGTCCATTACTTCCAACCAGTCGAAAGAAGTGTCTTGATTGGTTCGGACAGATCCTGAGGTGAGCTGTGGTCCAATGAACCTGCAGCTTGGACGAAACATTGTGCTCCCAATAAATCCTTGTATTTAACCGAGGGCTCTGTTTTTGGCAAAAGGTCCCAGGTGTGGCATGACAAAAGGTCCCAGGTGTGGCATGACAAAAGGTCCCAGGTGTGGCATGACAAAAGGTCCCAGGTTAAAATACCAAAAGGGACACTGTTACGCTATAACACTTTAAACCCAGTGCTTAACCTGCACACTCAATGAGCATTCATCAGCGGAGAAGGGAAACACGTTGAGTGTAAGTTACTCTTGATAAAGACGCCAGCTAAGCAAATCAGTTATAACAGAACTCAAGTCCAGACTGACCAAGCGTGTATTCCTTAGAGGAATGGCATTGGAAAAGTCTTGTTGTTCTAATCTACAGATGTATTTTTAGATCCGCTGCAGTCTAGACATATTGCCGGTGAAGGATTCTTACCAGAAGGGTTTAGAAAAAGAGTCCTATTTTTGATTTTCTTCAGGGCACTCGAGACATTATTATATAAATGCACCGAATAAGTAGGGATATTTGGGCAAGTCTGTCCGTGGGAGGGAAAAGCAATCAGGTGCTAAACCCTGCCTCACTTTGTGTTTTCTCCAACATGCTTCTTTGATTAGGAGGGGAGAGAAAGTGAGGAAGCCGATACACTATGGCACCAGTAAAACTCACTCTGTCTCTCTCACACAGGCTTTCTTTCCCTCTCCATCTCTCTCTCTCTCTTTCTCCATAAGCTACAGACCCTCACTCTCTCCCTTCTCCAGTCCTCCCTTTGCACTCTCTCTCTTTACTCCTTTCTCTCTCTCTCTCCCTAAACTGCACACTCACCCTCTCCCTTCTCCAGTCCTCCCTTTGCACTCTCTCTCTCTACTCCTTTCTGTCTCTCTCTCTCCATAAACTACAGACACTCACTCTCCCCCTCTCGTGTCTTTCCCTCTCTCTACCCCCTTCCCTGCCTTTTCCCCCATGAGGTACAGAGTGCAGGGATTAGCAAGCTACTGATGAAAGGAGTGAGATGCATCTTCTCCTGTCCTGACACATAAATATAAAGATAAAAAGACTACTACAGATAGGATCTTTATTTGATCACTCTTTTGTGGCTGAGAATTTTACTGTGCCGCAGGAAATGCAGATGTGCTTCGTGATTTACATAAATTCACTGAAAACCCTCACAGTTATATTGACAGTATTCCACTTTTCACGTAGCCTCATTTTGACTAGCTAATAGCCTAACCACTGATCAAGCAATGTTATGGACTAAATGTTCAAATCCTGTTGCTGCAGGATAATTCTTCTGCGACAATACAGGGCAAATTAAGATCCTACATCTGTACACTTCAGGCTGACGGAAAGAAGGTGGCCCCTCACACCGTGACAAACTCTTTGTTTTTCTCCATAACAGATCAATGTTTGATGGCTCCACTTGCATCAGGTGAAGAAATTGTCAATGTAACCTCCAAAACATGGAACGCAGGTTGAAAGTCACTGGGTAACTTTTATTACCAGTAGTAATTGAAGTCTGTTACCAATTCCATATTGCCATAGCTGGGTTGTATTCACAAGGAACCAAACAGAGGCAAGCGGACCAAAATTGGGAGGGACTACCTGAACTTATATAATAATAATAACAAACTTTTGTTTTTGTTGAAAAAAGTTTCGCTATGTTTTGCACCAATGAATAGGACCGTTAGCAACGTTTCGTTCCAGCTGGAATTAACATGTTGAATACATAGAAATATGATGATAAGATAAACATGATATACCTCAGTGTCTTATGCTTAATTGGTTGTATACATTGTTTTTTTTTGGACTGTCCAGGTTTATGCTGATTAGATTTGATGAGACCGAAGAACATTTGTAGAGTGGATTTGGTCCAAACGGTTAGCTGTCGGTGTGTCCTTAAATGCCTCACACTTGTGTCTGTGTCAAGGACACGAGGGCTTCTTCATAGTTGACAATGAGATACCACAGACAAAGTTTCCAATCGGAATAGTTTCTCCTTTGACTGCTAGCTAATTCACATAACAGGGAATAAAACATGCTTCCTTTGTGAGAGACTTCAATGGTTGCACACACACACACACACACACACACACACACTGAATCTCCAGTCTCCACTGAGTTGCCTGCGGCTAAAGCTACAGCCAGCGGAAATAACCAAGGATGGACCATGTCCACACAGGACCAAAAACTGTCATGGCAGACCCACTCAGACCTCTCCCCTCACTGCTCTAAAACAAAATAAGCGACCACACAATGAACTGAGTTTAGCCACGAAGTACGGGGGGGCTAAACAGAAATGCTATTCACTTCCAGATATGTTCCTATCGACACTGTTGCTATGCTTTATTATTATTGAGTAGGAATAGAAATAAAACATTTAGGACACGTCATCGTGTTTTGCAGAAGTCTTCAAAAGGTCATTGGCCAGAGGATAACCCTGCCACCAAGCTCCAAATAACCTGCTTTGGAGTCTCTAACCTAGGTGGCAAAGGGGAAGCAGGTAAACATGTTCCAATTCTGCTCGAACCTCAACTTGGAAAGATGGAATGGGACTTTTGATGCTAAGAAAAGCTACAAGAAAATACCCACATTGACAAACACCCAGCTCAAACACTGTGATTTACCCGAGACCTGAGAGAATGACTTCTAAACTTGTTTTCAGACTGGTGGTTCTGCTGGCAGAAGAAGATGATGTCAAAAGGAACGCTGTGTTTATCAACCCTCTATGTTACCGTTATACAGCATGAAACCATACATTTATTTTAACTTGAGATGTAACAGATGTATTGAGCCTGTAGAAATAGAATTATTGTTCTCATTTCATTTATTTGACAAGATACCCTCTTTTTGTCTTTTGGCTCGGACAAAAGCCTCTTCAACCTAGCACGGTATATTGGATTTTATTACTCTAATCAATAGAATCAATGACTCTAATCAAGACCTCAATTCAATTAACAGTCCTTTCTATTTGCTCACACAAAGCAATCCCTCCTGAAATCATCCCAGCTAGCACATAATGTCCTGAGAACCATATGTATCTTAGAGCTTGGTGAGAGCGTGTTTGTCCTATGTTTTCTTTGCATACAACCTTACCACAACTTTCTGGGAATGGTGCAGGGTAGTTGCTTGGCTTTGAAACATTCTCAGCACATTTAAGGAACCTGACAGAAAAGTGTAATTTCATTACATTAACAGAATGTTTCCTAAACGTTCAAACATGGTTACATTTTATTAAAATGTTGGTAATGTTCTAGTAATGTTCTCCAACTGGTTTGACGTTGGGAATATTCTCAAATAGTTCAGAGAACGTTAAGAAACAACGTCCTTCGGTGGGAATTCTAGTACTTCAGCATACCGTCTTCTCCAGGTTTCCTCATGGTTCTACTTCAAATAATGTTTTGAGAACATGTTTTAATAAGACTTGATGACACTGCTAGCTTAGGTTAACTGTTTGGAAGTCCAAGCACAAGATAGGACGCATGGAAATCCGTTTCCTTTGGCATTAATCATGCAAACACACACGTTTCTTTTTATTGCGGTACGGCATCAGTGAGATTTGAAACTACGATCTTCTGTTTAATATCCATGGAATTAGCTGCGTCACCAGGATGGAGCTAGCATGCCATGTTTTTTTTAACTCACACAAACAGGTTCATTTTAGTCAACTCAAACAGACTCCATTTCAAAGGAAAGATCAGGTGTGACCACTGCCTTATGAGACTCCCGATCACGGCCGTTTGTGATTACAGCCCAGGATCGAACCCGGGTCTGTAGTGACGCCTCCAGCACGGCATTGCCTTAGACTTTAAGGGTACCATAGTAAAATGTTCTCAGAGCCTGCCTGCAACCTAAAAATGTCAACCTTAGCCAATGTAATGGTTTTCTTCTGGGGAAAGAGAGGTGGACCAAAATGCAGCGTGGTTAGTTTTGTGCATCTTTAATAAAGATGAAAGTACAACAATCTACAAAACAAGAACGTGAAAAAAACAAACCAGTCCTATCTGGTGCCACAAACACAAAGACAGGAACAATCACCCACAAAACCCAACACAAAACAGGCTACCTAAATATGGTTCCCAATCAGAGACTATGACTAACACCTGCCTCTGATTGAGAACCATATCAGGCCAAACATAGAAATAGACAAACCAGACACACAACATAGAATGCCCACCCAGCTCACGTCCTGACCAACACTAAAACAAGGAAAACACACACGAACGATGGTCAGAACGTGACAGCCAAATACATTTCATCTCAGTTTTTCACAATTCCTGACATTTAATCCTAGTAAGGATTCTCTGTCTTAGGTCAGTTAGGATCACTACTTTATTTTAAGAACGTGAAATGTAAGAATAATAGTAGAGGGAGTGATTTATTTAAGCTTTTATATATTTCATCACATTCCCAGTGGGTCAGAAGTTTACATACATTCAATTAGTATTTGGTAGCATTGCCTTTAAATGGTTTAAATTGGGTCATACGTTTCGGGTAGCCCTCCACAAGTTTCCCACAATAAGTTGGGTGAATTTTTTGCCCATTCCTCCTGATAGAGCTGGTCTAGCCGAGTCAGGATTGTAAGGCCCCCTTGCTTACACACACTTTTTCTGCCCATAAATTGTCTATGGGATTGAGGTCAGGGCTTTGTGATGGCCACTCCATTATCCTTGACTTTGTTGTCCTTAAGCCATTTTGACACAACTTTGGAAGTATGCTTCGGGTCATTGTCCATTTGGTAGACCCATTTGCGACCAAGCTTTAACTTCCTGACTGATGTCTTGAGATGTTGCTTCAATATATCCACATAATTTTCCTCCCTCGTGATGCCATCTATTTTGTGAAGTGCACCAGTCCCTCCTGCAGCACAGCACCCCCACAACATGTTGCTGCCACCCCCGTGCTTAAAGGTTGGGATGGTGTTCTTCGGCTTGCAATCCTCCCCCTTTTTCATCCAAACATAACGATGGTCATTATGGCCAAACAGTTCTATTTATGTTTCATCAGACCAGAGGACAGTTCTCCAAAAAGCACGTTCTTTGTCCCCATGTGCAGTTGCAAACCGTAGTCTGGCTTTTTTATGGCGTGTTTTGAGCAGTGGCTTCTTTCTTGCATGCGGCCTTTCAGGTTATGTCGATATAGGACTCGTTTTACTGTGGATATAGATACTTTTGTACCCGTTTCCTCCAACATCTTCACAAGGTCCTTTGCTGTTGGTCTGGGATTGTTTTGCACTTTTCGCACCAGACAAAACGCATCTCCTTCCTGAGCGGTATGACGGCTGCATGGTCCCATGGTGTTTATACTTGCGTACTATTGTTTGTACAGATGTACGTGGTACCTGCAGGCGTTTGGAAATTGCTCCCAAGAATAAACCAGACTTGTGGAAGTCTTCTTTCTGAGGTCTTGGCTGATTTCTTTTGATTTTCCCGTGATGTCAAGCAAAGAGGCACTAAGTTTGAAGATGGGCCTTGAAATACATCCACAGGTACACTGAAATTATGTCAATTCGCCTATCAGAAGGAGCAGGTAGTGGGCAGTTAGCCTCGTGGTTAGATCATTGGACTAGTAACCGAAAGGTTGCAAAATTGAATACCTGAGCTGACAAGTAAAAAAATCTGTCATTCTGCCCCTGAACAAGGCAGTTAACCCACAGTTCCTTGGCCATAATTGAAAATAAGAATTTGTTCTTAACTCACTTGTCTAGTTAAATAAAGAAAAAATAAATAAAGAAGCTTCTAAGGCCATGACATCATTTTCTGGAATTTTCAATTTTTCAAAGGCACAGTCAACTTAGTATATGTAAACTTCTGACCCACTGGACTTGTGATACAGTGAATTATAAGTGAAATAATGTGTCTGTAAACAATTGTTGGAAAAATGACTTGTGTCATGCACAAAGTAGATGTCCTAACAGACTTTCCAAAACTATAGTTTGTTAATTAACAAGAAATTTGTGGAGTGGTTGAAAACTTCAACTGATGTTCCCAAAGAGGCAAAATGTTCATGTCCGTTCTCAGATTGTTTAAAAAACATTACGTTTTACCGGTCAGGAAACATATGGCTTTTTGCTGAACCAATGCGAAACCAAAAACGTACATTCCAACAACTTCCAAGGAACCAAATGTGCTAGCTGGGATGTTATTTGGAATTTTAATAGCACAGTAAAAGGCTTTCTGCTTTTCATGTAAATGATGTATTCAAATTGCATAAGTGGGCCTACAATTTCAGCTCAAATCAAAAGTGTGTGTAATGTGCAATAAAAAGTATGGCCATTGAGTTGAGTTTGTATTACACTGTGCAATACAATTCTGTAAAATATAGTTTTCCGACTTTTCCTATTTCATGGGAAGTACAGCAGCACGTTGTCACTTATTATCCCACAGACTGAACTGTATTTACTCTCCCCAAACCATATACATTCACTAGATCTTTTCCTTTTTGACACAACCCAAAGCGGATTGGATTAGCAGGATTAGTGGAGGGGGAAGGCACAGTGTTCCCTCCCTCTGTAAATACCTAGCTACCAGCATCTCTGGTGTTTCAAATAAAAATCAAATCAAGTTTTTTTTGTCATGTACACAGATTAGCAGATGATAGAGCAGGGCAAGCGAAATTGTGTTTCTAGCTCCAGCAGTGCAGTATGTCTAACAGTACAACACTCATACTCAAATTATACAAATTAAAAAACAGAAGAAAAAACAAGAAATTAAGAAATACCTGAACAAGCGACGTCAGACTGTAAAGACAGTATGGGCAGTATATAAGTAGGAAAAAGGTATGTGTGTAGTTTTATGGATGAGTTATGTCGAGAATACAGTGTGTACATACAGTAAAAAGTGAGTACTCAATTAGCTGAATTTCTCAAAGATCAAATAAAGGTTCAACTCGGATTAATCTCTTCCAAAGGATGAGCAACGTCTTCCTTTATCACATCACTCATCGCGTTGAACCCTCTTCTATTCATGTTACCGTGGAACCTTTACTCACGTGTTTGCCTACTTAATTATTGTGATCATACTGTATATAGAGTGTGCAACTACTTTTCTATATTTTTTTACTATTCCATTGGTCAGCACCTCTCCAACATGTTGGAGTGTGCGTCACTTATGCTTTTTAACGTAGAGCCTTTATGTCACGTTCTGACCTTTTATTTCCTTTGTTTTGTATTTACTTGGTATGGTCAGGGCGTGAGTTGGGTGGGCAGTCTATGTTTGATTTTCTATGATTTGGGGATTTCTATGTTTCGGCCTAGTATGGTTCTCAATCAGAGGCAGGTGTCATTAGTTGTCTCTGATTGAGAATCACACTTAGGTAGCCTGGGTTGCACTGTTTGTTGGTGGGTGATTGTCTATGTTGATTGCTTGTTTCAGCGCAGTTTGCATTTAGCTTCACGGTTGTTCTTTCGTTTATTGTTTTTTGTATAGGGGTTCAGTGTTTTCTGTATTAAAATGAATGATGAACACATACCACGCCGTATTTTGGTCCTCCGATCCATCTCGCCTCTCCTCTTCAGATGAAGAGGAGGGCGACCGTGACACTTTACGGCGCTGGTATTTTCTTCTCACATCATCTTTGCCATTGCGGTTATGGTGGAATGATATTAAGGGCACCACAGTACAGCACATAGCTAAGGGTGCTGCAGCACCTTCTGAAAAAAAAATCTATGCAGTACCAGTCAAAAGTTTGGACACTTAGTCATTGCATGTTTCTTTTGACTATTTTCTACATTGTAGAGTAATAGTGAAGACATCAACACTATGAAATAACACATGGGGTAACCAAATAAAGTGTTAAATCAAAACATATTTTACATTTTTGATTCTTCAAAGTAGCCATCCCTGCCTTGGTGACAGCTTTGAACACTCTTGGCATTCTCTCAACCAGATTCACCTGGAATGCTTTTCCAACAGTCTTGAAAGAGTTCCCATGGTGAGAAACTTGTTGGCTGCTTTTCCTTCAGTCTGACACATCCCAAACCATTTCAATTTGCTTGAGGTCGGGGATTATGGAGGCCAGATCATCTGATGCATCACTCTCCTTCTTGGTAAAATAGCCCTTACACAACCTGGAGGTGTGTTGTATTATTGTCCTGTTGAATAACAAATCATAGTCCCACTAAGCCCAAACCAGATGGGATGTCATATCGCTGCAGAATGCTGTGGTAGCCATGCTGGTTAAGTGTGCCTTGAATTCTAAGCACCCCCACTCCATAACACCTCCATAACACCTCCTCCATGCTTTACGGTGGGAAATACACATTCAGAGATCATCTGTTTATCTACTCCGCGTCTCACAGAGACACGGCGTTTGGAACCAAAAATCTCCAATTTAGACTCCAGACCAAAGGACAAATTTCCACCAGTCTAATGTCCATTCCTCGTGTTTCTTGGCTCAAGCAAGTCTCTGTTATTATTGGTGTCCTTTAGTAGTGGTTTCTTTGAAGCAATTCGACCATGAAGGCCTGATTCACACAGACTCCTCTGAACAGTTGACGTTGAGATGTGTCTGTTACTTGAACTCTGTGAAGCATTTATTTGGGCTGCAATTTCTGAGGCTGGTAATGTATCCTCTCCAGCACAGGTAACTCCGGGTCTTCCATTCCTGTGTCGGTCCTCATGAGAGCCAGTTTCATCATAGCGCTTGACGGTTTTTGCGACTGCACTTGAAGAAACATTCAAAGTTATTGAAATATTCCATATTGACTGACCTTCATGTCTTAAAGTAATGATGGGCTGTCAATTATATTTGGTTATTTGAGCTGTTCTTGCCATAATATGGACTTGGTCTTTTACCAAATAGGCCTGTCTTCTGTATACCTTGTCCCAACACAACTGATTGGCTCAAACACATTAAGAAGGAAATAAATTAGACAAATGAACTTTTAAGAGGGCACAACTGTTAATTGAAATGCATTCCATGTGACTAGCTCATGAAGCTGGTTGAGAGAATGCCAAGAGTGTGCAAAGCTGTCACAAGGCAAAGGGTGGCTATTTGAAGAATCTCAAACATAAAATATATTTTGATTTTTTTAACACTTTTTTGGTTACGACATGATTTCATATGTGTTATTTCATAGTTTTGATGTCTTCACTATTATTCTCCAATGTAGAAAATAGTACAAATAACGAAAAACCCTTGAATGAGTAGGTGTTCTAAAACTTTTAACTGATAGTGTATTTCAATGCAACGTATATTAACTAATGTCATTACACGAACCGAACACTGCACCACGACCTCGTGTGCTTTCTTGTAAACTCTTGATTGCGTGACAAGACACCATAAACATTTAAATAGCAAATTAACATGTTCTCTTTTGTAACTCTCAGATATGTAGAGAGAATGCTTGGCACAGTCAAGCAAAGCATAGCCAAGAAGCCCTTCTCAAAAGTGCTTGAAGTGCTGTGTTTGAAATGCTATTTGAGTCTAAAACAAACTAGAAAGTTGTATTTTCCATGCTCTTTTAAGCACGGACGAACGTAATGAATGGCTTGTCAGACTTGTCCATGCTGTCCTGTTGTTATGAGCGATTTCTCATAATATATCGTTTGGTCTTTCATATGACATTTCTATGGAGTCATTCATCAATTGCTTGCTTTCAGTTCCAAAGCCCGCTTCTAAGTTTTACAAATCAAATGAGAAATATACCAAACTTTGCGAACAAATATTAAACATCACACAATTCAAAATAAAATGTATTTTCCTTCATTTGTTTGAGGCCTAAACCATTCTCTCTCTGGATGTCTTAAGTTACCACTGAATGTTTGTTGTATTAATAATAGTCATACTGTGTGCCATCCAATTGCATTGATTAGAATCAATAACTTGCGTTCCGTAAATTAACTTTGAAACAATCTGACTTGATTGCGATAACTGCCTAGTGCCTTCTCCCCTCGCCGTGTACTTGACTGCATCCCAAAAAAGGGAATAGGGTGCCATTTGGGATCAGACCCCTGTATTGCTCATTGTAACAGAGGTTCAGCTGGTGGCTGGTGTCGTCTAGTTAGCCCCATGCTGAGAGAAGATGGGAAAGCTGGTATATGTTGGGTCTTATTTCCAGACAGAGGACAGAGTTGGCTGAACACTTACTGACAGATTGAGTGTCACAGAGTTGTTGATCAGATTCAACATTTATTTTACTGTCTCTCTCCTTCTCTGAACATGTTCTGTTTTGTTCTCTCTCTCATTGTCTGTCCTTCTGTCTCTCCCTTCTGTCTCTGTCCTTGTCTGCCTTCTGTTTCTGCCTCTTTCTTTCTCCTTCTGTCTAATTTACCGTTCTTCTGTTTCTTTCTCCTTCTCCGTTCTTCTCATTCTGTCTCCCCTTCTCAATACTTCTCTGCCTTTCTGTTTTCTCTACTTCTCTCCCTTTCCATCTCTCTTCAGTAAATGTGGTTCAGTCAAATCAGTAGGGGTAGTTTTTCTCTGCATGATGTGTTAGATATTATCTGCATGGTGGGGATAACTGAGACCAGACCGCCCAGTGTCAAAACATCACTGCCAGCCAATATTTCACCAGGCACCAGAATACCCTATAAAGGAGTCAGTGTCACACGGAGCGGAACAGGTGAACCCAAGAGCAGACACAGACGAGGATACTGGGATGAGGTAACCAAGGTATTTATTGAAACACAGGGGGAAGATTGAGTGCAGGCCAGGGTAAGCTTTGGCAGGTTGCTGGAAACCAGGTGCGGAGGCTGAGGCTGGAGCGAGAGGTGTGGGGACAGGTTAAGCAGGTCCAGAGAGGAATCCAAGGGAGCGTAGAGTGGGGAATCCAGGACAGAGTAGCAGAACTGACGAGAAGTCGGACTGGAGACAGGGTCCAGAGTCAGAGTGGGCAGAGATTACAATCTGGCAGTGTGGAAGTTGCAGGATTGAGTATTTGTAGAGGGCTTGATTATGGAACAGGTTGCAACTCGTGGGGATCTGCTCTGACTCCAGCACACCTGTTTCCGCCCACACAATCACACACAGAGAGAGGGAGAGGGAGACAGCACTAGGGGAGTGGGGGCAGGTCAAGGAGACACCAGATGAGCACTAGAGGGCGTGGTAGCAGCAGATGGCCCATTACCCCCTACGGGTACAGGGCTCCTCAGGCCCGTATCCCTCCCAGTCCACCAGGTACTGCCAACCGCAACCCCGACGGCGCACATCCAAACGCCGCCGGATGGTATAGTCAGGATGGTCATCGATGAGCCGAGGGGGTGGAGGTGCTGCTGCAGGAGGAGACAGGGAACTGAAGCAGACAGGTTTAGTCAGGGACACATGGACGGTTGGGTGGATCGTAAGAGAGACTTGGAGATTCAGGTGCACAGCAGAGGGGTTGATGACACGATCAATCTCAAAGGGACCAAATTGAATCAACGAACCAGCAAGTTTCCTGGAAGCCACTTTCTCTTGTCGGAGGGCAAGTCCTTCGGCCTAGAGTGTAGACTGGAGCTGAGGCACGGTGACGGTTAGCTTGGGATTGGGTCCTGGCGGAGGCACGGTGAAGGGCAGCCCGGGCCCTCCTCCAGGTGCGATGACAACGGCGCATGTGGTCTTGGACTGAGGGCACTGCTACCTCAACCTCATGGGCAGGGTTGATAGTCCAGAGCACACTAAAAGGGTGACATACCTGATGAGGCGTTGATGAAGGTGTTGTGGACATATTCCACCCAGGGTAGCTGAGCACTCCAGGAGGAAGGGTTAGCTGAAGTCACACAGCGTAGGGCAGTATCCAGCTCCTGGTTGGCCCGTTTGGTCTGGCCGTTGGTCTGGGAGTGATATCCAGATGAAGGACTAGCATTAATACCAAGTCTGGAACTGAATGATCTCCAAATCTGGGATGTAAACTTGGGTCCCCTGTCAGAATCTATGTCAGTGGGAATGCCATGCAGCCAAAACACATGGGATACCGGCAAATCTACAGTCTCCCTGGAGGATGGAAGCTTGGAAAGGGGAATGAAGTGAACCGCTTTGGAAAATCTGTCGATAATGGTGAGGATGACTGAGTCACCGTTAGGTGGGGGAAGGCCAGTGACGAAGTTCAGAGCTATGTGTGACCAGGGACCACTGGGTATGGGAAGAGGGTGAAGCAGACTGGACGTGGGTTTGGTGGAGGTTTTTGTTCCAGGCAGGAGGCTGAGACGAACAGGTGGAACAGGTTGCAGCTGGTGGGCATCTGCCCTGACTCCAGCACACCTGTCTCCTCACACACAATCACACACACACACACACACACACTGGGGGAGTGTCGGCAGGTCAAGGAGAGCACTAGAGGAGCAGATGTGACAGTCAGGATCAAAACCTAGACATCCTAATTCAATGTCTAATTGTCTGTCTGTGACTTGTATGCTTTTTTTAAAGGCAAAATGATGCTTAAAGGCTGTGAAGTGCAATGATGCTCAAATAGTTAAAATATTTGAATATAGACATGTTTGGAGGAGGGTTATGTAATGCAGGGTGTTTGATTATTATGCTTCTTCGAAAGCTCTCAACACAAGGAGGCAATTAAAAGAAGCCCAAAATGGAAATCCTTCACTTGTGATTTATTTTACAAAGGCAAAGTTAATAGAAAATGAACAAATCTAACGTTTGATGATTACGAAAATGTATCTTCAGAGTGGGTTTCTTTTAAATTAAGTTTATATAAGTTTTTAATTATGTTCCTATATTGAAAGCAACAAAGTAACCAGAGATAAGATCTGTTAATATAATAGATGGCAAATTACTCAGATGGAATCAGATGTTGCCATGGTAACAGGGCAAAGTAACCCTCGAGGCCATTATCTTCGGGACAAAAAAATGCTTGCTTCACTTCATTTGACTTTTCCCTAAACATTTGTAACTTTCTAAACTTTCTTTAAGTGAGCGTGTCTGAATGTCAGGAATGATTGTGCTGAAAATGAGACCGAACATTTTATCATGGTCAGCACCACAGTGAAATATCAACATCAATTTTTATTCTCCCTGCTTTTCCATTGGCTAATAATTTGCTGTAGTTTTAAGACGGCTGCTGCGTCGCTCACTCCAATTGAGCTGTTCCAATTGAGCTGTTCCAAATTGAGCTGTTCCAATTGAGCTGTTCCAAATTGAGCTGTTCCAATTGAGCTGTTCTCAGCTCAACGACATTTGCCACGTTTTTTTCGGTTTCACTCCTAGACCCCCACTTTACCCCGACTCTTCTCATCTCTCAAATGTAGACAAAAGCTATACAGCAAAAAAAATAAGAACTTGTTCTGTATAGAACGTCTTTCTTTTAAGGAGAGGGGAAAGTCCCACTCCTTTAGCAGCGGGTCTGATCCGAAACCCATGCTTGCAGCAATACACAGTGCGTGTGATCCAGAGGCAGCGCCTTGGATTGCTGGACCACCCCCAGGCCACTGTACAGAACTTATTTAACGAGACGAGCCATTGAACATTTTTTTGATTCTCTATAGCAGCTGTCCTCTAGTGCACAGTGGACACACCATAGAGATACAATGCATTTTGCATTTAGTTATGACTGGGTTATGTTGGGTTGGTACCACAAGAGGTTAGCGGTGCCTTAATTGAGTAGAACGGGCTTGTGGTAATGGCTGAAGCGCTATTATGATATCAAACACATCAAATACTTGGCTTCCATGTAGCCTCCACTGGTTGGTATAGAACATCACTGTGTCTAGCAATTCTGTTCACCTTTGGGATGTGCACGTTCTTCTCCAGACGCTTCCTAATGGCTCCTGTTCATTTTCTCTTCCCAGTGAAGCATTTGTAAGTCATTGTATGATCCATCTAAGCCTTCGACACAGGCACACACACACAGTTGCTGCACACTCAAAGGCATACGCACAGACACACAAGGGCCACACACACGGCCACAGAGTTAGGGAGTAACTGATTATATGTAATCTGATGACAAAGAAACAAACTGTAATATTGTAATCAGATACTTATAAAAACAATTAGATGATTACTTTTTTGATTGTTTTTTAAATTCAGAAAATATGTTTGTGGGAAACAAATGCATTATGACACCTTTCAGTTTTCTCCATGACATTCAATTCAGCATTGAAAAAACCTGAGTGAGTCTGACCACAAGTCAGAGACCACTATGATGACACACCAAATGTGTTTGATGGCTCCTTTTTGTCTTCTTCTAATGCATTTTAAGGGGGAAGTAATCCAATTAATTTACTGAGTAGGGGTAATCCAATTACCCTACTGAGTAGGGGTAATCCAATTACTTTACTGAGTAGGGGTAATCCAATTACCTTACTGAGTAGGGGTAATCCAATTACCTTACTGAGTAGGGGTAATCCAATTACCTTACTGAGTAGGGGTAATCCAATTACCTTACTGAGTAGGGGTAATCCAATTACCTTACGGGGTAGGGGTAATCCAATTACCTTGCTGGGTAGGGGTAATCCAATTACCTTACTGGGTAGGGGTTAATCCAATTACCTTACTGAGTACGGGTAATCCAATTACCTTACTGAGCAGGGGTAATCCAATTACCTTACTGGGTAGGGGTAATCCAATTACCTTGCTGAGTGGGGGTAATCCAATTACCTTACTGAGCAGGGGTAATCCAATTACCTTACTGAGTGGGGGTAATCCAATTACCCTACTGAGTAGGGGTAATCCAATTACCTTACTGGGTGTGGGTAATCCAATTACCTTACTGAGTGGGGGTAATCCAATTACCTTACTGAGTAGGGGTAATCCAATTACCTTACTGAGTAAGGGTAATCCAATTACCTTACTGGGTAGGGGTAATCCAATTACCTTACTGAGTAGGGGTAATCCAATTACCTTACTGAGTAGGGATAATCCAATTACCTCACTGGGTAGGGGTAATCCAATTACCTTACTGGGTAGGGGTAATCCAATTACCTTACTGAGTAGGGGTAATCCAATTACCTTACTGAGTAGGGGTAATCCAAAAGTTCTATTACTGACTATAATTTTGGACAGGTAACTATAACTGTAGCTGATTACATTTAGAAAGTAACCTACCGAAACCCTGCACATGTAACAGTATAACGTTAGACCGTCCCCTCGCCCATACCTGGGCGCGAACCAGGGACCCTCTGAACACATCAACAACAGTCACCCTCGAAGCATCGTTACACATCGCTCCACAAAAGCCGCGGCCCTTGCAGGGCAAGGGGAACAACTACTTCAAGGTCTCAGAGCAAGTGACGTCACCGATTGAAACGCTATTTAGCGCCCACCACCGCTAACTAAGCTAGCCGTTTCACATCCGTTACACACACACGAACACACAAACACACAGTACACGTGAGGATGAAACTGGTGTCCTCTATGCCAAACTTGCGCTCTCCACTCTCCAGATTGTTTTAATCAGAATTTTATTGCCCCTGCTATTTGTTTGCTTCATGACAGCTCTGTGTTTCACGACTTTATATACAATACCTGCTGAATCAAGATTTACTCTCTGCCGCACATCAAGGTTCTGATGAATGGGAGGTACATTTGTAACAGTGTCTGCAGTTCCTGAAGGCAGGGAAACAGTGTTTGTGTGTATCAAGACTGTTTCGAGGACAGTTTTTTTCCATCTACGTAACATTGCAAAAATCAGAAACCTTCTGTCCAAAAATGATGCAGAAAAATGAATCCATGCTTTTGTTACTTCTAGGTTAGACTACTGCAATGCTCTACCTTCCGGCTACCCGGATAAAGCACTAAATAAACTTCAGTTAGTGGTAAATACTGCTGCTAGAATCCTGACTAGAGCCAAAAAATGTGATCATATTACTCCAGTGCTAGCCTCCCTACACTGGCTTCCTGTTAAGGCAAGGGCTGATTTCAAGGTTTTACTGCTAACCTACAAAGCATTACATGGGCTTGCTCCTACCTAGTTTTCTGATTTGGTCCTGCCGTGCATACCTACACGTATGCTACGGTCACAAGACGCAGGCCTCCTAATTGTCCCTAGAATTTCTAAGCAAACAGCTGGAGGCAGGGCTTTCTCCTATAGAGCTCCATTTTTATGGAATGGTCCGCTTACCCATGTGAGAGACGCAGACTCGGTCTCATATGATTGAATGTAGTCTGGCCCAAGAGTGTGAAGGTGAACGGAAAGGCTCTGGAGCAACTAACTGCCCTTGCTGTCTCTGCCTGGCCGGTTCCCCTCTTTCCACTGGGATTCTCTGCCTCTAACCCTATTACAGGGGCTGAGTCACTGGCTTACTGGTGCTCTTCCATGCCGTCCCTAGGAGGGGTGCCTCACTTGAGTGGGTTGAGTCACTGACGTGATCTTCCTGTCTGGGTTGGCGCCCTCCCTTGGGTTGTGCCGTGGCGAAGATCTTTGTGGGCAATACTCGACTTTGTCTCAGGATGGTAAGTTGGTGGTTGAAGATATCCCTCTAGTTGTGTGGGGTCTGTGCTTTGGCAAAGTGGGTGGGGTTATATCCTGCCTGTTTGGCCCTGTCCGGGGGTATCATCGGATGGGGCCACAGTGTCTCCTGACCACTGTCTCAGCCTGCAGCATTTATGCTGCATTAGTTTATGTGGGTCAGTCTGTTTTATCTGGAGTACTTCTCCTGTCTTATCCGGTGTCCTGTGTAAATTTAAGTATGCTCTCTCTAATTATCTCTTTCTTCTTTCTCTCTCTTGGCAGACCTGAGCCCTAGGACCATGCCTCAGGTCTACCTGGTATGATGACTCCTTGCTGTCCCCAGTCCACCTGGCCGTTCTGCTGCTCCAGTTTCAACTGTTCTGCCTGCGGCTATGGAACCCTGACCTGTTCACCGGACATGCTACCTGTCCCAGACCTGCTGTTTTCAACACTCTAGAGACAGCAGGAGCGGTAGAGATACTCTTAATAATTGGCTATGAAAAGCAAACTGACATTTTCTCCTGAGGTGCTGACTTGATGCACCCTCAACAACTACTGTGATTATTATTGTTTGACCACGCTGGTCATTTATGAACATTTGAACATCTTGGCCATGTTCTGTTATAATCTCCACCCGGCAGAGCCAGAAGAGGACTGGCCACCCCTCATAGCCTGGTTCCTCACTATGTTTCTTCCTAGGTTTTGGCCTTTCTAGGGAGTTTTTCCTAGCCACCGTGCTTCTACACCTGCATTGCTTGCTGTTTGGTGTTTTTAGGGTGGGTTTCTGTACAGCAGATATCAGCTGATGTAAGAAGGGCTATATAAAATACATTTGATTTGATGTGAGTGTGTTTGTGCGCGCAAGCGTGTGTGGTACCTTCGGGTGAGTAATTGTATTCCTTCTGGAAGGAGAAATAATATCGAAGGAGAGAGGAGGCAAATGTTCCCTGCTCCACAGGGGTAATATTTCTGTTATAGCCAAGTGCATTTCAGAGTGGTCCAAAACGTCAAGGTAACTGACATCAAACAAACAGACTGTAGGCCTATCGCCCATTGTAATGGCATCAAAAGTACACACTACTCAATAAATTCAACCATTAATCACGGAAAAAACTACTGTTCCGTCTTAACCTTCACCGTGTCAAATTCCGTTCTACTGTTACAACCCACGTTTGTGTGTGTGTGTGGTGCTGTCCCTTAGTCACTCTTACAATGGATCATTAAGCTGTTTCACATGTCTGCCCTCTTGGCTGACCTTTAGCTAGGTTTGAAACCCCTGATGAATGACACTGCCGTCCATGTTGCTGCTGGTTCTCAAGGGTCATTACCACCACATCAAGATATGCAGGGAAGTAAGTTGTGTGCGTGTGCATCTCTCTCTCTCTCTCTCTCTCTCTCTCTCTCTCTCTCGTTTCACAGGCAGAGTGCAGCAGGTGTTTATTTCAATCATGGTCACAGGCAGGCTTTGGTCATACACAGGTAGGCAAACAGGCAGGTGAATCAAAACTAGGACTGAAGGCTATAACTGGTTCTCCCAAACGAGCTAGGAAAAGGCTTAGTAGAGTCAAAATGAACAACACCTCACAAAGGCACAAACAGAATGAACTAAATAAGGAGCTGATCAGACCAGGTGAGTAACTAACACAGGTTAAATCAATGAACAAAAATGAAAGACAGGGCTACGTTCAAGAACACAAAGAAACAGAACACAAGATTGACTAAGAAAATAAATACAGAATCTTACACCTCTCTTCCTCTCGCTCTAGTTTACTCTGGTTTAAATGTCATTGTCTCTTCAAGACACACACAGTGACACCATGTCAGTATTTAGCCCTGATATTTAGCTTTCCATTAGCAAGCGGTGGCCTTTTCCGGAAGGCTTGAACTAACCAGATAATTATGTTCATACTGCTTCCAAACACGTTGCCTAATGTTGCAAGTGAGTGCATGCAGTATAATTCATTTGCCCAATCTGTCTGTATCCTCAATTCTGATCTTGGGTTTGTTATGACGAGCTTGTTACGTCACATGAATAAGCTGTAGGTCACATTACACACCACCTTTTACAGAAGTAAAACACCAAAATGGGGGGGCATACGAAAAACAATGACATTTTAAGCTACGACTAGCTTGTTTTTAAGTGTAAATGGTTAGAAATGTGGACTTTTTATGCTGCAGTAGTTAATGTGTCGGGGAGCTGGGGTCAGTTTGTTATATCTGGAGTACCTCTCCTGTCCTATTCGGTGTCCTGTGTGAATCTAAGTGTGCGTTCTCTAATTCTCTCTTTCTCTCTCTCTCTCTCTCTCTCTCTCTCTCTCTCTCGGAGGACCTGAGCCCTAGGACCATGCCCCAGGACTACCTGACATGATGACTCCTTGCTGTCCCCAGTCCACCTGACCGTGCTGCTGCTCCAGTTTCAACTGTTCTGCCTTATTATTATACGACCATGCTGGTCATTTATGAACATTTGAACATCTTGGCCATGTTCTGTTATAATCTCCACCCGGCACAGCCAGAAGAGGACTGGCCACCCCACATAGCCTGGTTCCTCTCTAGGTTTCTTCCTAGGTTTTGGCCTTTCTAGGGAGTTTTTCCTAGCCACCGTGCTTCTACACCTGCATTGCTTGCTGTTTGGGGTTTTAGGCTGGGTTTCTGTACAGCACTTTGAGATATCAGCTGATGTACGAAGGGCTATATAAATACATTTGATTTGATTTGATTTGACTTGCACGTTCACGGATAGCACTGATTATGAAAAGAGGAAAAAAAATCTACCCAAAAAATTATAAATTAAAGAGCGTATTAAAATATCTGGGACTAATTGCTTTATTAAATATTCTCATCAGCATCGTTCATTAAAATGAACCAAGTTACGGTGAATTAGAGGATGCTAATGACTTATCAAGGGCAAAGGATTGGGGTGTGGCTTTGCATTCCAAAAAGGGCCCTTCCTTTACATATCAATTCATCTTCAAAGAAATTAACAGAATGGAAAGTCTTTATAAAACATAACCAACAGATCATAATACCATAGATGGCATGATGGGAGGGCTCAAGAACGCGGCATATTTAATCAACACTTTCCCTTTGTTAAAGGCCGACTCAGTGACAGTTGTCATGATAATCTCATCGACTGTCAGTCTTGGCATCCATATCCCCATCTATGAATTTGAGATCCCATAGCTTTATTGCAAACCAAGACTGCCCTTTTGTCTTTGAAACATGAAAAGAGTGGGCCTTTATAACACCTGCATTGCCAACAGATTTGATATACAGTACCAGTCAAAAGTTTGGACACACACACTCATTTGGTTTTTCTTTATTTTTACATTGTAGAATAATAGTGAAGACATCAATGAAATAAAACAATGAAATAACACGTATGGAATCATGTAGTAACCAAAAAAAACAATATATTTTAAATGTTCATTTCATCAAAGTAGCCACCCTTTGCCTTGATGACACTCTTGGCTGTATACAGTAGCTGAGGGATCTCAAATGCTCTTGAAATGTTCCATATTGACTGACCTTCATGTCTTAAAATAATGATGGACTGTCATTTGTCTTTGATTATTTGAGCTGTTCTTGCCATAATATGGACCTTGTCTTTTACCAAATAGGGCTATCTTCTGTATGCCACCCCTACCATGTCACAACACAACTGTGTCATGACTCTCTCCTTGCTGAGGATCTAAGGCCTTGGATCAGCTTGACAAATGGCTGACAGATAGCCAGATAAGCCCCCCCCCCCGGGTCGGTTTTGACACCTTAACATCCGGTCATAAATTGTATGCCGCAAAACGGTCTTTCCTGCCCTGTTGGGAAAGAAATGTGCTTTGTGTAGAGAGACTTTTGCCACCAAAACCTTTTTGTCCAGAAAGTGATTATGGGGACAACATTTATAAGATAGGAATGTTAAATATGGTCTGAGGGGATCTAAAGAATAATCCTGTCATATTGCTTTTCATTTTGTGATGTCATTAAAAAGTGTATAATGAAAATACTGTCACTTAGGAAGGAAACACATTCTATTTAAATGTTGTATTAAATTTGTGATTAAGTATGCGAGTATTTCTGAAAAATTAGGAATGTGATTTTAGTCTTCTAATGAGATAATGTTTTTTCATATCCATTGCACAGGAACTAAGCCACACCCCCAATGAGGTCATAAGTACGAGTCAGTGTGATGGAACCACCTTCCCGACCAGTGCTTAAAAGGACTCGCTAAGAATTAACATAGCAGAACATCAGACGGACGGTGGGAGCTGGACAATACGAATGGTTGAAACTACCAGAACGGAAAGAGTGGAGCAGTGGCTACACGGCTGAAAATGATGAGACCAGTACATTGCTGGGTTACTACTGGCATGTAAAGTAGTCGTGAGCTGATCCCTGAATAATCCATCATTGAGACAACTCATAAACCATGTGCCATAGATACAGTACATCGAAAATCTCTTCCCAACTATTTTGCAATCTATATGGCATAGCTGTCAGGTTTTTGGTCCTTAAGTGAAACTGGTATATATTTTTATTTATCACAATTTTCTTTAACCAATTTTTATAGCTTAATCACAATATTTGTTGTAGTGTTTGTTCTGTCTTTTCTAGTGGATTCAACTATATTTGCAACCAGCTTTCCATGGCTTGTTTAAAAAAATTACAATATTTTGGAGATGATTTCATTTTCCAAATAACCGAAAGTGAGCAGTTGTAATCTGAATAAAGGGAAAAAGGCCAGTCTTGAACATGGGTTGAGACATTCTTACTAATTTGTAAATAAAGGCAGTTTGTAATTTAGAATGATTTATTTCTGTTTTTAGAGGGAGAAAAACCATAAGCTCACTGTGCCTATTTTTTGGAAAATCGTCTGTCCACATGTCAAGTGAAATCCCCCCATTTGTATTTACCAAAGTTCTCTCTTAACTCCAGGACTACCGACAGCTTTTGTTGTTGTTGTTGCCTGATGTAAGAATCTAGTGCCAGAGGAGAGACTCAGACTGAAAACGCCTCCCATTAATTTCCACAGTTTAGACTACCAATAGATCAGCGTTCAAACTCCCCCTTGTGATAGTGTGGTGCAATGACCGAATACCACCATCTACCACAAACGGTCGCGGCATACGCTCATAACTTTTAAAGGGAGAATCACTGTATGTGTATTCTGTGTTATTATTTAGTTGGTTAGTAAATAAATAATTAAATACATTTGTTTAGAACTAAATAACCAGAAAGGCTGGGGTTCTTGCGGATTCAAAAGGTCTACAACATTCAGAATGAGACTGATATGAGGTAATGATTAATAAGTGACTGTTATTGATGTAAGAGAGTTTAATTCGGGATATGGTAACTCGTTAAACAACTTATCTTGTGGTGCCCACTTTGCTTTGGCTATACTCAGCCTTGTCTCAGGATGGTAAGTTGGTGGTTGAAGATATCCCTCTAGTTGTGTAGGGGCTGTGCTTTGGCAAAGTGGGTGGGGTTATATCCTTCCTGTTTGGCCCTGTCTGGGGGTGTCCTCGGATGGGTCCACAGTGTCTCCTGACCCCTCCTGTCTCAGCCTCCAGTATTTATGCTGCAGTAGTTTATGTGTCGGGGGGCTAGGGTCAGTTTGTTATATCTGGAGTACTTCTCCTGTCCTATTCGGTGTCCTGTGTGAATCTAAGTGTGCGTTCTCTAATTCTCTCCTCCTCTCTCTCGGAGGACCTGAGCCCTAGGACCATGCCCCAGGATTACCTGACATGATGACTCCTTGCTGTCCCCAGTCCACCTGGCTGTGCTGCTGCTCCAGTTTCAACTGTTCTGCCTTCTTATTATTCGAACATGCTGATCATTTATGAACATTTGAACATCTTGGCCATGTTCTGTTATAATCTCCACCCGGCACAGCCAGAAGAGGACTGGCCACCCCACATAGCCTGGTTCCTCTCTAGGGTTTTTCCTAGGTTTTGGCCTTTCTAGGGAGTTTTTCCTAGCCACCGTGCTTCTACACCTGCATTGCTTGCTGTTTGGGGTTTTAGGCTGGGTTTCTGTACAGCACTTTGAGATATCAGCTGATGTACGAAGGGCTATATAAATAAATTTGATTTGATTTGATTTGCCCCAAATTCGTAATGAGTTAATTGTTATATGATTAATTTAATCAAGTAACATAGTTAGTTGATTCAATAAATAACAGTCATCACATTAATGATAGGCACGTTGCAACAACTGATTGGCTCAACACATTTAGAAGGAAATAAATTCCACAAATTAACTTTCGACAAGGCACACTTGTTAATTGAAATGCATTCCAGGTGACTACCTCATGAAGCTGGTTGAGAGAATGCCAAGAGTGTGCAAAGCTGTCATCAAGGCAAAAGGTAGCTACTTTGAAGAATCTCAAATATAAAATATGTTTTGATATGTTTGACACTGTTTTGGTTACTAAATTATTCAATATGTGTTATTTCATAGTTTGTTTTTACTATTATTCTACAATGTAGAAAATATAACAATATAAATAAATAAAAACTTGAATGAGTAGGTGTGTCCAAACCTTTGACCGGTACTGTATACAGTAGCTGAGGGATCTCAAATGCCTGCCTTTCCTCCCTCCTGTCGTCCCTTGAGATGACATGGATGGAAAACAGCAGAAGCTCTGAAATATCCAATCAGACTCCAGTCCTACTTACCTCATTTTAAACATAAATTATAGACATGAGGCCTGTCAAAGTTTTCACCCACACTGTGTTTTGATCCGTTATTAAATGTGTAAACAGATTCTTATTTCTGGAATCATCTGTCAGCCCTGATAGGTCCTTGCGGCACCGTGATAATCTAAGCAGTGAAATTACAACCCATCACGATGCACATTTAGACACCTCGCGCCTGGGAACAAAACCTCTTAATTAGATTGAACAGAAATAAACATCCCCGTTAAGGCTGAGAGAAACGCTGCTGATGATGATGATGAGTGTGTGTTTGTGTCTGAATTCAGCAGCCTTGCTATTTCCCACTCTCCCTACCAGGAATAATAGTACATGATTCCCTACACATAACACCTCTAAGACACACTTACGAACATCCACTTATCACTTACGTACATGAAACTACAGACAGGAGGTTCAAGGTGTCAAAATGGTATTCCATTGTTGGGCAGGGGTTGTTCAATATGACCTGAAAAAAACGTGAATCACAATACCAATAACACAAGCAGTTTGAAGAAAGACGCTACAGCTGTCTGTGAAACACAACACATTTACGTTGTTTACAAACTCCCTATTCAGCCATTTCAACAAACAGATCGTGGCACTATCTAGATAGCTTGTGACATACGGCACTTGTATGTAGTTTTGACACTTCCTATTCCCAATCCCCTGTTCACTTCCCAGCCCTTAGCCTCTTCCCTCTCAGGATCTTTAACACAGACACTTGAGGATTCTTACGCAAAGTGTTAGTTGGAACTTGAGGATGAGGCTGTGTTCGAGAGCCGTCTCTGGAGACCGTTTGGAAATATTCTCTGCTGCCTCTCTGTTGTGAGGAGGCTGACGGGGAGGGAGGGAGGCAAAGCAAGAGATACAGAGAGGGGAGGGGGACAGAGAGGGATAGGTCAGAAAATAGAAAAGCGAGAGAGGAAGAGAAAAGCCAGAAAGAGGGCGAGAGAGAGAGGGCGAGAGGGGCTCCGCATGTAAAGTCAGTCAGATAAGGAGAGCGCTGATGAAAAGCATACGGGCAGGCATTATACATCCTAATTAGCCATATGGAACAGTATATCAAGAGCCGTCATACATACGCCATGGTGGAGCTGAGTAGCTAACATCAGACCCAATGTAACGGTTTTCCTGTTGTGAAGGAGAAGCGGACCAAAATGCGCCGTGATTATATTGATTCATGTTTAATAACAAAAAGGATAAACATGAACACTACAAAAACAACAAATGTGGAAAACCAAAACAGCCCTATCTGGTGCAAAACACAAAGACAGGAACAATCACCCACAAACACACAGTGAAACCCAGGCTACCTAAATATGGTTCCCAATCAGAGACAATGACTAACACCTGCCTCTGATTGAGAACCATATCAGGCCAGACATAGAAATAGACAAACAAGACATCCAACATAGAATGCCCACTCAGATCACACCCTGACCAACCAAAACATAGAAACATACAAAGTAAACTATGGTCAGGGTGTGACAGTACCCGCCCCCCCCAAGGTGCGGACTCCGGCCGCAAAACCTGAACCTATTGGGGAGGGTCTGGGTGGGCATCTGTCCGCGGTGGCGGCTCTGGTGCTGGACGTGGCTGGAAGAGTCTGGCTGACTGGCAGATCTGGAAGAGTCTGGCTGACTGGAAGAGTCTGGCTGACTGGCAGATCCTGGCAGATCTGGAAGAGTCTGGCTGACTGGCAGATCTGGAAGAGTCTGGCTGACTGGCAGATCTGGAAGAGTCTGGCTGACTGGAAGAGTCTGGCTGACTGGCAGAGTCTCTGGAAGAGTCTGGCTGACTGGCGGATCTGGAAGAGTCTGGCTGGCAGACTGGCGGATCTGGAAGAGTCTGGCTGACTGGCGGATCTGGATCTGGAAAGAGTCTGGCTGACTGGGCGGATCTGGAAGAGTCTGGCTGACTGGCGGATCTCTGGCTGCTCCATGTTGACTGGCGGCTCTGGCTGCTCCATGTTGACTGGCGGCTCTGGCTGCTCCATGCTGACTGGCGGCTCTGGCTGCTCCATGCTGACTGGCGGCTCTGGCTGCTCCATGCTGACTGGCGGCTCTGGCTGCTCCATGCTGACTGGCGGCTCTGGCTGCTCCATGCAGACTGGCAGCTCTGGCGGCTTCTTGCAGACTGACAGCTCTGGCGGCTCCTTGCAGACTGGCAGCTCTGGCGGCTTCTTGCAGACTGACAGCTCTGGCGGCTTCTTGCACACTGGCAGCTCTGGCTGCTCCATGCAGACTGGCAGCTCTGGCAGCTCCTAGCAGACTGGCAGCTCCTTGCAGACTGGCAGCTCTGGCTGCTCCATGCAGACTGGCAGCTCTGGCTGCTCCATGCAGACTGGCATCTCCGGCTGCTCCATGCAGACTGCCAGCTCCGGCTGTTCCATGCAGGCTGGCAGCTCTGGCTGCTCCATGCAGGCTGGCAGCTCTGGCTGCTCCATGCAGGTTGGCAGCTCTGGCTGCTCCATGCAGGCTGGCAGCTCTGGCTGCTCCATGCAGGCTGGTAGCTCTGGCTGCGCTAAACAGGCAGGAGACTCCAGCAGCGCAGGAGAGGAGGAAGGCTCTGGCAGTGCTGGAGAGGCGAGGCGCACTGTAGGCCTGATGCGTGGTGCTGGCACTGGTGGTACTGGGCCGAGAACACGCACAGGAAGCCTGGTGCGGGGAGCTGCTACCGGAGGGCTGGGATGTGGAGGTGGTACTGGATAGACCGGACCGTGCAGGCGCACTGGAGCTCTTGAGCACCGAGCCTGCCCAACCTTACCTGGTTGAATACTCCCGGTCGCCCTGCCAGTGCGGCGAGGTGGAATAGCCCGCACTGGGCTATGCAGGTGAACCGGAGACACCGAGCGCAAGGCTGGTGCCATGTAAGCTGGCCCAAGGAGACGCACTGGGGACCAGATGCGTAGAGCCGGCTTCATGGCACTTGGCTCGATGCTCACTCTAGCCCGGCCGATACGCGGAGCTGGAATGTACCGCACCGGGCTATGCACCCGCACTGGAGACACCGTGCGCACCACAGCATAACACGGTGCCTGCTTGGTCTCTCTAGCCCCCCGGTAAGCACAAATCTTCTGCACCTCCCTCAGGTTTTACCTCTGCCACTGGCTTGGCCAGTAAGGGAATAGGAACAGGTAGTACTACAAAAACCCCTCTGAAGATACTGTTAAACAACAGAACTCCCGCTGCCACTGTCATGCCTCCTCTAGAGCGCTCCCTCCCTATCAAACTACTTTTCCCCACTTTTGGCAGCCCAGAAGATGATTTTGTTCCACTGTTTTTCTTATCTAAGTGTAATGATTTTCTTTCTATCCGGCCCCTTACTGACTTGGAGGTTCTTGCCACCTTCCGCAGTGTTCTCCATGGTACAGCAAGAGACTGGTGGGAGATAGCCCGTGAACATGTGTCAACCTGGGAGGAGTTTCAAAGAATATTCCTCTTAGCCATCCTCTCAGAGGACTATGGGGATGAACTGGCGGAACGTGTTCGTAACAGAGTCCAGGGTGAAGCAGAGCCAATACGGGACTTTGCCTTCTCCTATCGAGTTCTATGTAGGAGATGGAAGGCTGACATTACTGAGCAGGAGATGGTCAAACTCCTTCTTAAGAACATGGTTCCCCGCCTTGCTAGTCAACTTCGAGAACGTGTGCAGAACGTGGATGATCTGGTGCGTCTTGGGACTCAGTTTGAGAAGGACTGGAAGGACCACCTCCAAACTAAAAACCCTGTTCCCTCATCCCAGTGTACCCATAACTCTCCTGGGGCTAAACCGTCTCAGATATTTGTACCCAAGATCCAGGACAAAAGTCCAGTTATGTGTTGGAGGTGTAAAGTCCAACATCCTCCAGATTCTTGCCCACTCTATGTCCAGCATCAGGATTCAGGAAAAGGTCAGAAAGGACCGAAGACTGAAAGTCTACACAGGCGTGGTGGCTTGCATACAATTGGGTCAGCCTTAATGCCCACCATGAAGCCTTTAGACAGCACAGCTAGCGGTCTTATTCCTATTCCACAACAACTATTGGTTCCTCTGACTGTTAGGAACTGGAGAGGGAAGGCCATAATCGACACAGGGGCATCTTACACCCTGATGCAATAAGCCCCGTGGCAGAACATGGCATTACCTCATGAGGAGCTACGAACATGGGAGGAGGGACCATTGTACTTGGCCAATGGAGAACCTACCACTCCCTTGGGCTGGATTAGTATAATAATAAAACTGCATGGTGAGACTATTAACCTTCCTGTGGCTATTCTTGCAGATTCAAGCCTTGCATTTGCTGTAGTCCTTGGCCTAGACTTCCTGTTCTTCAGTGGACTGACCATCTCGATGTCCGAACCCTCCTATCGGCTGCACTCGGACTATTCTCAGCCTCATCCATTTCAACCTGGTAATGCACTGATTTCAGGCTGGAGCCTGCTACATTGTGCAGAGTCCGGACAAGGTCAAGTCAGAGACAGAGAAAATATAAAGAGACAAAGACAAAAACATGTTCCACCAGTGAAGTCTGAGAACCCAACTATCACCCTGATTACCACCGTACCCCCCCTTCTATCCGAGAGCAAAAACAAACCTGATGCGGATTTCTACATCAAAAAAGCTGTGGAACAGGCATGTCTGTCGGATGATGAAAGGTGGCAGCTCTCCCAGATGTTGGACGTGAACAGTGAGGTCTGTACTCTTACACTCGGCCGTACAACCGTCTTCAAACACAAAATCTATACCCGGCATGAGGTCCCCATTAAGCAGCGTCCCTACAGGCTGTCCCCTGCCAAACTGGCAATTGTCAATGAACAGCTCAAAAGCATGTTGGAGAATGGAATTGTGGAACCTTCTTTTTCCGGATGGGCTTCTCCGGTTGTCCTGATTCCTAAGAAAGATGGTGGATATCGATTATGTGTGGACTACAGGAAGCCGAATGCCATAACAGAAAGCGATGCCTACCCTCTACCAAACATAAATGACATACTGGAATCTCTGGCAGGAGCATCCATCTTTAGTAATCTGGATCTGAACAGTGGCTATTGACAGGTGTCAATGGATCTCACTAGTCAGGACAAGACTGCCTTTGTCACCCCTGCTGGTTTGTACTCCTTCAAAGTCATGCCTTTTGGTTTGAAGAATGCTCCAGCAACCTTCCAAAGGTTGATGGAGACTGTCCTGGGAGATCTGAGGGGTAGAAATTGTCTTGTGTATCTGGATGACATCATAATCTACTCCTCCTCTGTTGCGGATCATCTGCAAGACATTCAGTCCGTCTTCGACAGACTAAAGGCTGCAGGTTTGACCTTGAACTTGAAGAAGTGTCATTTCTGTCTGCCAGAACTCAAGTTCATTGGTCATGTGGTTAATGCTGAAGGTATCCATGCAGATCCAGCCAAAGTTGCAGCCGTGCAGGAATTCCCAATCCCCACATCCCTCAAGGCTGTTCAGCAAGTTTCTGGGTATGGCTGAATGGTACCACAGGTTTGTGCCTGATTTTTCAAAGGTAGCCGAACCCCTCAACCACCTTAAGAAGAAAGGTGTGACATTCCAATGGACCACTGCATGCCAAGGTGCATTTGAAGCACTCAAAAACAGTCTAATTACTCCTCCAGTGCTTGGACATCCTAACCTGAATGCTCATTTCATTGTGTACATGGATGCAAGTCAAACAGGACTTGGAGCAGTCTTGGCTCAACAAACAGGACTTGGAACAGAAGAAGTTCTTGCCTATGCAAGTCGCACCCTTAATTCAGCCGAGAGGAATTATTCAACGACTGAAAGGGAGTGCCTTGCTGTGGTCTGGGCTTTGGAGAAATGGAGCTACTACTTGGAGGCAAAGATCTTCACTGTTGTCACAGACCATGCTGCTCTGCAGTGGGTTCTGGCATCAGGCAAGACCAACAGCCATCTTATTCGCTGGTCTATCAGACTGCAGAAGTTTGACTTCATCATTGAGTATCGCAAAGGAAAACTGAACGATGCCCTTTCTCGGATTACAGAGACTGCCAATGTTTGTCTTCCCTTGTGCAGTACTTATACTACCGCTAAATGTCTGGATGATTCCTTTCCTTTGGATGATGAGAGTGTATGGAGAGCACAGCAGAAGGATGCTGCCATCATGGTGATCCACAAGAGTCTGTCTGAAGAAGACTCCAAGAGTCGCTTCAATGACACGTATAGCATAATTCACGATAAAGTGTATCGAAAAACTCCAAGAGGAGATGGAATACACAGTAACCATTATCGCGTCTTCATTCCCTCAACATTGAGTGACCAGATAATCCAAGTTTATCATGCCAATCCCATGAGTGGCCATCTTGGAGTTTTTAAAACTTATCGAAGACTACAAGAGATGGTTTACTGGCCAGGCATGTGGGTTGATACCCGGAAGTTTGTACAGCAGTGTGAAGTCTGCCAGAAATACAAACCAGACATTGGCAGACCTGCCGGGAAAATGCAGCAGACCGTGGTGAACCATCCAAATTAAATGTTGGGAATTGACCTCATGGGACCTTTACCTCCCAGCCGGGGGACACGGAATGAATTTTTATTGGTGGTAGTGGACTACTACACACACTGGGTGGAGTTGTTTCCCCTCCGCAAAGCCACTGCATCAGCCATTGCTCTAATTCTGAGAAGGGAGGTCTTTACCAGATTCGGGATTCCATACCAAATCCTCTCTGACCGAGGTCCTCAGTTCATATCAGGAATCTACAAAGAGCTCTGTACCTACTGGGGTGTAATTGCCAAGTTGACCACAGCCTCTCATCCTCAGACCAACCTTGAACCCTGAAGGGGATGATTGCTTCATTCGTGGGGGATCAGCACACAAGGTGGGATCAGCATCTTCCAGAATTTCGCTTTGCACTGAACTCTGCCGTGCAGGAGACTTCTGGGGTCACTCCCGCCGAACTCCACCTGGGAAGACCACTAAAAGGTCCGATGGACAGAGTCTTGCAAAGTTCCAATGTTTCACCTGACTGCCCAGCGTTTGATGCCCTACAACACCACCACACCTTGCTAGCCAGAGTGGGGGCCAGCAAAACCAAAGCCAAACAACGACAGCTGAGAAACTATGACAAACATAGACGAGATGTGTGTTTTCCACCCAGTCTCACGTTCACATCATCTGTCAAAGGCATCTAAGAAGTTCACTGCCAAGCTAGCTTCGAGATGGAAAGGTCCATACCGTGTAGTGCAGCAGTTGGGACCAGTGAACTACTTGGTCTGTTTGGAGGACACTGGGAAAGATGTCAGGACGGTGCATGTTGTTGACCTAAAGCCCTGCTACCCTACAGCAGAAGAGCTGGATCGCAGGCAAAAGCAACACCTGCAGGACCTCTTCTTGGAGGACTCTGATGAGGAGGACTTCCCTGGTTTTGTGTAGCAGGAACATGAACCTGTCAAAGCCTGCATCCTCTCTGTTTCTACAGGCATTGTTTTTTCATGAGGGGAGGAGTGTGGCGAAATCTGCACGGAGCCTTCACCGTGCACTGACACTTTAAGAGCACATGAGCAGTAAGGAAGGAGGAAATAAAGAGAGCTCATTCAGCTCTTTGGGGAGGAGCTCTTGGGTGGCGCGACTGTTTGATTGTGTGTGCTGTGCTGCAGAAATTTTGTTTGTTTTCAGCGTTTGCAGTTTATAAAGTATTTAACTCAATCATCGTATGATCGCTTTAGATTGTGGTGGTTTTTGTTTGGGACCGCGCCCGTTATGGATCGCATGGATTAGTAGGAACATTGTTGCGAAGCTTTAACATACAAACCATCGGACAGTCAGACACCGGCAGGCCTGAAGACCACAGCTAAGATTTCTCTTTTTCTCTCTGTCTTTCTCTTCCCTCTCATTCCAGTGCTTTACCCTGCAACAGACTCTCTATTTTTCAAATGCACTTCCCATTGAAGTTCATTAGAGCTGGACTATTATTGCCCTGCCAGAAGTATTTTGATGGACATTTTAGTTAAAAGGGAGGATGCTTGCAAGTTGTGTATTGTTATGTGAACTGTATTGAGGTGAGGTGTACTAATGACATGTGGCCGAGAAGACTGTGGACATTTTTAAGGCCTTTGTTGTGTCGATGAACACCCCCCACATTCATACCCTCTGCACTCATCCACTAGAAAATAATACAGATGATTGCAAATCCTCTCTTGATGACTGGGTTCGTTCTTGTATGAAGTTGCTGTTGAATTGCTCTGCCATTATTAGTATTAGTATTATTGTATGAGGTATTCTTGTTGGGGTTACCCCTGTGCTGTGATGTGGGTTTTATATGGTGTGTATTCTCTTTTCTCTCCACTGGCTATCTGGTAAATAGGCTACACTCTAGGCAGTCTCTTCTGCTGATGTGTGTGGGTCTGGTAGTGGTACTCTCTATATTCTACTCTTTTCCTTTCGGCATGGTTAATACCTGCCTGGCGCCCGAACAAAATCTTTCTTTACCCCTCTCTAATAAATACCGCTACAAAGTTATGTTAACTCTAATGCACACACACTCCCACACTCACACACACTTTCCATCTGACGTCCATGTTAATTCATGCCTCAGAGATTTTGGGCAAGATTGTCCCTTTTGATCGGCGAAAGTGCTAATTATCAGCTTTTATGAAACAGTCTGTTAACTCTGATACAGACAGATATCAAATCACAGTTTGTCACATGCGCCGAATACAAGTGTAGACCTTATCGTGAAATGCTTACTTACAAGCCCTTAACCAACAGTGCAGTTCAAGAAGACTTAAGAAAATGTTTACCAAATAAACTAAAGTAAAAAATAATAATAAAAAGTTACACAATAATAAGGCAGACTAAGGTTTGCAACTGAACATGGGGACAAAGATGGTACTTTTGGAGAAATGTCCTCTGGTTTGAAACAAAAATAGAAATGTTTGGCCATAATGACCATCGTTGTGTTTGGAGGAAAAAGGGGGAGGCTTGAAAGCCGAAGAACCTCATCCCAACCGTGAAGCACAGGGGTGGCATGTTGTGCAGGTGCTTTGCTGCAGGAGGGACTGGTGCACTTCACAAAATAGATGTCATCACGAGGAAGAAAAATTATGTGGATATATTGAGGCAACATCTCAAGACATCTGTCAGGAAATTAAAGCTTGGTTGCAAATGGGTCTTCCAAATAGACAATGACCCCAAGCATACTTCCAAATTTGTGTCAAAATGGCTTAAGGACAACAAAGTCAAGGTATTGGCCATCACAAAGCCCTGACTTCAATCCCATAGAAGATTTGTGGGCAGAACTGAAAAAGTGTGTGCGAGCAAGGAGGCCTACAAACCAGACTCAGCTAGGTCATGAGGAATGGCGCAAAATTCATACAACTTATTGTGGGAAGCTTGTGGAAGGCAACCCGAAACGTTTGAACCCAAGTTAAACAATTTAAAGGCAATGCTACCAAATACTAATTTAATATATGTAAACTTCTGACCCACTGGGAATGTGATGAAATAAATAAAAGCTGAAATAAATCAAGCTCTACTATTGTTCTGACATTTCACATTCTTAAAATAAAGTGGTGATCCTAAGACAGGGAATGTTTACAAGGATTAAATGTCTGGAATTGTGAAAACTGAGTATACATGTATTTGACTAAGGTGTATGTAAACTTCCGACTTAAACTGTATCTGGTGCTTAAAGTTAGTGAGGGAGATATAAGTCTCCAACTTTTTGCAATTCGTTCCAGTCATTGGCAGCAGAAACCTGGAAGGAAAGGCGGTCAAAGGGGGTGTTGGCTTTGGGTATGACCAGTGAGATATACCTGCTGGAGCACGTGCTACAGGTGGGTGTTGTAATGGTGACCAGTGAGCTGAGATAAGGCGGAGCTTTACCTAGCAAAGACTTATAGATTACCTGGACCCATTTGTTCTGGCGACGAATATGTAGCGAGGGCCAGCCAGCGAGAGCATACAGGTCGCAGTGGTGGGTGGTATATGGGGCTTTGGTGACAATATGGATGGCACTCCAATTTTGGATTGGAGATGTTTAATATGAGTCTGTAAGGAGAGTTTATAGTCTAGTTAGACACCTAGGTATTTGTAGTTGTCCACATATTCTAAGTCAGAACCGTCCAGAGTAGTGATGCTAGTCGGGTGGGTAGGTGTGGGCAGCGATCGCCTGAAAAGCATGCATTTAGTTTTACAAGCATTTAAGACCAGTTGGAGGTCACGGAAGGAGAGTTGTATGGCATTGAAGCTCGTCTGGAGGTTTGTTACCTCAGTGTCCAAAGAAGGGCCAGATGTATACAGAATGGTGTGGTCTGCGTAGAGGTGGATCAGGGAATCACCCGAAGCAAGAGTGACATCGTTGATATATACAGTACTGAGAAAAGAGTCGGCCCGAGAATTGAACCCTGTGGTACCTCCATAGAGACTGCCAGTTGTCCAGACAACAGGCCAACCATCTGAGAAGTAGTTGGTGAACCTGGCACCAGGTTGCCTACCCTTACCACATGGGGCGGACCGTCAGGAAGTCCAGGATCCAGTTGCAGTTGTTTAGTCCCAGGGTCCTTAGCTTAGTAATGAGCTTCATTGGCGCTATGGTGTTGAATGCTGAGCGGTAGTCAATGAACAGCATTCTCACATAAGTGTTATTTTTGTCCAGGTAGGAAAGGACAGTGTGGAGTGTGATTGAGATTGCATCATCTGTGGATCTATTTGGGTGGTATGCAAATTGGATTGAATCTAGGCTATCCGGGAGGATGCTATTGATTTGAGCCATGACCAGCCAAAGCACTTCAAGGCAACCGACGGGGTGGTAATCATTTAGGCAGGTTACCTTCACTTCCTTGGGCACAGGGACTATGGTGGTCTGCTTGAAACATGTTGGTATTACAGACTCCTCTGGTAGGCTCGCATCACTGGGCAGCTTGTGTCTGGGTTTCCCTTTGTAGTCCGTAATAGTTTTCGAGCCCTGCAACATAAGATGAGCATCAGAGCTGGTGTAGTAGGATTCAATCTTAATCCTGTATTTACGCGCTCCTTGAAAGCGGCAGCTCTAGCCTTTAGCTCGATGTGGATGTTGCCTGTAATCCATGGCTTCTGGTTGGGATATGTACGTACGGTCACTGTGGGGACGACGTTGTCGATGCACTTATTGATAAAGCCAATGACTGAGGTGGTATACTCCTCAACGCCATTGGATGAATCCCGGAACATATTCTAGCAAAACAGTCCTGTAGCGTAGCTTTAACGTCATCTGACCACTTACGTATTGATCGAGTCACTAGTACTTCCTGCTTTAGTTTTTGCTTGTTAGCAGGAATCAGGAAGATATAATTATGGTCAGATTTGCCAAATGGAGGGCAGGGGAGAGCTTTGAATGCGTCTCTATGTGTCGAGTAAAGAAGGTTTAGAGTTTTTTTTCCCTCTGGTTGCACGTGACATGCTGGTAAAAATGGGTAAAACTGATTTAATTTTGACTCCATTAAAGTCCCCGAGCACTAGGAGCGCCGATTCTGGGTGAGCATTTTCTTGTTTGCTTATGGTCTTATAGAGTTGGTTGAGTGCATTCTTAGTGCCAGCATCGGTCTGTGGTGGTAAATATGCAGCTACGAATAATATAGATGAGAACTCTCTTGGTAGAAAGTGTGGTCTACAGCTTATCATAAGGTACTCTACCTCAGGCGACCAAAACCTCGAGACGTCTTTAATATTAGATATTTAGCCCCAACTGTTGTTGACAAAAAGACACACCAGATGTCTTACCAGACATACTGTAGCTTCTCTGTTCTGCCGGTACATCTCCAGCTCTATATTATCTGTGTCATCTTTCAGCCACGACTCGGTGAAACATAAGATATTACAGTTCTTAATGTCCCGTTGGTAGGATAATTATAAGTCATCCATTTTATTTTCCAATGATTGCATGTTAGCAATTAGAATTGATGGCAGTGGGAGTTTACACGCTCGCCTAAGGATTCTCAAAAGGCTCCTCTTTTCCTCCAACTTTTCTTCATGCAACTCCCTGTTCCCGGGAGATATCTTTCTCGTCGTACTCGTTAAAGGAAAAAGCTTCTTCTTACTCCAGTTCATGGCGAGTAATCCTAGTTCTGAGGACCAGAAGTTATTTTTGCTTGTAAGATACAGTGGCAGCAACATTATGTACAAAATAAGTTACAAACAATGCAAAAAACACAAACAAAATAGCACAATTGGTTACGGATATGTAAAACGTCCACCATCCTCTTCAGGTACCATCTTAACATTAGTCTTAACAGATAGAGGCCTTTCCGGACCGAGTCCAGAGCCATATCGACCCTGACACACCACACCATCTCCAATATTGACTAAGAGGATTTGTTCATTCACTTTTCGAAAAACCAAAGACAAAACTCCACCAAAGAGAATCACCGCAGGTAAAATAACTTAATGTGCACTAATTCCACCAAGTTTGGTAGAATGATATCTGAATGCTTGGATAAACACTACATGACCAAAAGTATGTGGACACCTGTTCCTCGAACATCTCATTCCAAGATCATGGGCATTAATATGGAGTTCGCTGCCATAACATCCTGAACTCTTCTGGGAAGGCTTCCCACTAGATGCTGGAACATTGCTGTGGGGATTTGCTTCCATTCAGCCATTAGAGTATTAGTGAGGTCTGGCACTGATGCTGGGCGATTAGACCTGGCTCGCAGTCAGCATTCCAATTCAGCCCAAAGGTGTTTGATGTGGTTGACATCAGAGCTCTGTGCAGGCCAGTCAAGTTCTTTCAGACCAATCTCGACAAATCATTTCTGTATGGATCTAGCTTTGTGCATGGGGGCAATGTCATGCTGAAACAGGAAAGGCCTACCCCAAACTGTTGCAACAAAGTTGTAAACACAGATTCGTCTAGAATGTCATTGTATGCTGTAGCTTTAAGATTTCCCTTCACTGAAACAAAGTGGCCAAGCCCGAACCATGAACAGTTCCAGACAATTATTCCTCTTCCACCAAACTTTACAGGTGACACTATGCATTAGGATAGGTAGCGTTCTCCAGGCATCCACCAAATCCACATTTGTCCATTGGACTGCTAGACGGTGAAGCATGATTCATCACTCTAGAGAATGCATTGCCACTGCTCCAGAGTCCCATGTCGGCAAGCATTACACCACTCTAGCCAACGCTTGGCATTATGCATGGTGATCTTACACTTGTGTACGGCTGCTCTGCCATGGAAACCCATTTCATGAAGCTCCCAACGAACAGTTGTGCTGATGTTGCTTCCAGAAGCAGTTTGGAACTCAGTAGTGAGGACAGGCAATTTTTAAGTGCTTCAGCACTCGGCGGTCCCGTTCTGTGAGCTTGTGTGGCCTACCACTTCGCAGCTGAGCCGTAATTGCTCCTAGATATTTCCACTTCACAATAACAGCACTTACAGTTGACCAGGGCAGCTCTAGCAGGGCAGAAATTTAACAAACTGACTTGTTGGAAAGGTGGCATCCTATGACGATGCCTCGTTGAAGGTCACTGAGATCTTCAGTAAGGTCATTCTACTGCCAATGTTTGCCTATAGAGATTGTATGGCTGTGTGCTCGATTTTATACACCTGTCAGCAACGGGTGTGGCTGGAATAGACGAATCCAGTCATTTGAAGGCATGTCCACATACTCTTGTATATATGGTGTATTATAGAAACAGCAGGACATACAGGTCTAGCTGAGGTAAGAGTGTTTATCCATAGCCTCGAATTGAACTGACTGTTTTGTTGATTATAAACATTGTTTGACATGTTTCTACGAACTTTATGGATACTATTTGGATTTTTCATCTGTTGTGACTGCGTTTGAGCCTGTGGATTACTGAACAAAACATGCAAACAAAACAGAGGTTTTTGGATATAAAGAGGGACTTTATCGAACAAAACTTGTGAGTGCAACCATATGAAGATCAAAGGTAAGTGTTTCATTTTATCGCTATTTCTGACTTGTGTAACTCTTCTACTTGGCTGGTAACTGTTTGTAATGATTTGTCTGCTGGGCGCTGTTCTCAGAAAATCACATGGTATGCTTTCGCCGTAAAGCCGTTTTGAAATCTGACTCCGTGGTTGGATTAATAAGAAGTGAATCTTTAAACCGATGTATAACACTTGTATGTTTTGTGAATTTTTATACTGAGTATTTCTGTTTTTGAATTTGGCGCTCTTCAATTTCAGCGAATGTCGGCCAGGTGGGACGCTAGCGTCCCACGTACCCTAGGGATGTTTATATATCAAAATATGTATGCCATCTGTAAATATGAATAAAAAGGTTAAATTATGAGCCTGGGTGAATTAGCCACAGAAAAAGTGAGCAACCTTCCCGCTAGCCATGATTGGCTGAGATAATGAGTGGGCTGGACATGCCAAGAGATGAGTTTGGATTGGTCTACCATATAGTACGTGTCTGTCTATTGGAGCTGGTGAGTATGTTTAGGTAATCGTGTTGAACTCGGCTTTAAAAAAAAGTAGAGCGTTGTAAAACTGCATAAACCTAATGTCAAGTTAAAAAGAGTACTGTTAGCTAATGGTAGCTGGCTGGGTCACTAGCTGACATTATGTGTATGATCATATTCTTCGTATCTCATACACATTTGCTTGACTAGTTATAGCCATAGAACATGGTTAGTTAGCTACCTGCAGATTCATGTAGGGTAGTAACGTCATGAGTTGTGATTATGGTCCATTGTTTAGGTAACTAGCTAATTTTGACAAAGTATTTTAATTTCAAGTTAAAGTGTACTGTTAGCTAGCTAGCTAACATTAGCTGTCTGGCTTGCTAAGTAACGTTATGTCATGTGTTGGGATTGATTGTTTACCTAGCTAGCTATCTAGCTACATTTCTTAACAAAAGACTCTCGTCTTAGTGTGTCAGAACGCAGAAAAACTGATGCATTTTTGAAAGCTCAACACACGTTGAATATGTCCGGTGTCAGTAAACGTAATTCTATTGTTGCCAGCAGCACAGTTAGTCACCAAAGCTCTAGATAACATGAAAAAAGCCTAACCAGCTCTGCTAGGGCAAGTAAAATAGTTAGTGTTCTCTCATTATTTTCTGGAAGTAAACTCAACAAAAAAAGAAACATCCTCTCACTGTCAACTGTGTTTATTTTCAGCAAACTTGTGTAAATATTTGTATGAACATAAAAAAATTCAACAACTGAGACATAAACTGAACAAGTTCCACAGACATGTGACTAACAGAAATGGAATAATGTGTCCCTGAACAAAGAGAGGGTCAAGATTAAAAGTATCTGGTGTGGCCACCAGCTGCATTAAGTACTGCAGTGCATCTCGTCCACATGGACTGCACCTGATTTGCCCGTTCTTGCTGTGAGATGTTACCCCACTCTTCCACCAAGGCACCTGCAAGTTCCCAGACATTTCTGGGGGGAATGGCCCTAGCCCTCACCATCCGATCCAACAGGACCCAGACGTGCTCAATGGGATTGAGATCCGGGCTAGTCGCTGGCCATGGCAGAACACTGACATTCCTGTCTTGCAGGAAATCAAGCACAGAACGAGCAGTATGGCTGGTGGAATTGTCACGCTGAAGGGTCATGTCAGGATGAGCCTGCAGGAAGGGTACCACATGAGGGAGGAGGAAGTCTTCACAGTAAGGCACAGCATTGAGATTGCCTGCAATGACAACAAGCTAAGTCTGATGATGCTGTGACACATCGCCCCAGACCATGACAGACCCTCCACCTCCAAATCGATCCCGCTCCAGAGTATAGCCCTCGGTGTAACACTCATTCCTTCAACGATAAACGCGAATCCGACCATCACCCCTGGTGAGACAAAACAGCAACTCGTCAGTGTGCCAGTCCTGTCTGGACGAGCGACGGTGGGTTTGTGGCCATAGGCGACGTTGTTGCCGATTATGTCTGGTGAGGATCTGCCTACAAGCCCTCAGTCCAGCCTCAGCCTATTGCGGACAGTCTGAGCACTGATGACGGGATTGTGCGTTCCTGGTGTAACTAGGGCAGTTGTTGTTGCCATCCTGTACCTGTCCCGCAGGTGTGATGTTCGAATGTACCGATCCTGTGCAGGTGTTGTTACACGTGGTCTGCCACTGCGAGGAAGATCAGCTGTCCATCTTGTCTCCCTGTCTTAGGCGTTTCACAGTAGGGACATTGCAATTTCTTTCCCTGGCCACATCTGCAGTCCTCATGCCTCTTTGCAGCATGCCCAGGGTATGTTCACGCAGATGAGCAGGGACCCTGGTCATCTTTCTTTTGGTGTTTATCAGAGTCAGTATAAAGGTCTCTTTAGTGTCCTAAGTTTTCATAACTGTGACCTTAATTGCCAACCGTGTGTAAGCTGTTAGTGTCTTAACGACCGTTCCACAGATGCGTATTCATTAATTGTTTATGGTTCATTGAACAAGCATGGGAAATAGTGTTTAAACCCTTTACAATTAATTTCTTTGAAGTTATTTGGATTTTTACGAATTATCTTTGAAAGAGGGACGTTTCTTTTTTTGCTGAGTTAGCTTGGGTGTTTGACTGTAGTTGTGAGGTCAGAGCTTTCGGAACAACCCTACGTATTGGCCAAAGCATCCAGTGTGCGCTCTGAACGCGAAACCAGAGAGCGATAAGGGAGTAAATTTCAGTGAGTTGTTCTCTCTCTCTCTTAGATACCTGGACATAGCTGGCAAGTTAGTACATAACGGTTGTATCAACCCTGAAAGAGATGGTTGGGGCTAAGGCTGTGAACAATGATGAATGGGTGTAGACAAAGAAGGACTCTAATAGTAGTACCAAAACATTGAAAGACGGTTTTCTCAAAAGTGAGTTTACAAGTTGATCAACTTTTGAAGAAGAATTACATTTCCATTGTTACCTCAAATGCAGTGTATGATATTCAAATTTTTAGCTCTGAGTCTCTACTTTTATCCCATGTAAAACTCAGAAATGTAAATATTGCTACATAAGACCGAATCTAGGTGGTGAATCACATATACAGTTTTGGGGAGAGTGGGGCAAGTTGAGCAATTTTTTTCCATTCAGCGTCACTACGTCAAAAGACATATACAGTGCCTTGCGAAAGTATTCGGCCCCCTTGAACTTTGCGACCTTTTGCCACATTTCAGGCTTCAAACATAAAGATATAAAACTGTATTTTTTGTGAAGAATCAACAACAAGTGGGACACAATCATGAAGTGGAACGACATTTATTGGATATTTCAAACTTTTTTAACAAATCAAAAACTGAAAAATTGGGCGTGCAAAATTATTCAGCCCCTTTACATTCAGTGCAGACTCTAAGTTCAGTGAGGATCTCTGAATGATCCAATGTTGACCTAAATGACTAATGATGATAAATACAATCCACCTGTGTGTAATCAAGTCTCCGTATAAATGCACCTGCACTGTGATAGTCTCAGAGGTCCGTTAAAAGCGCAGAGAGCATCATGAAGAACAAGGAACACACCAGGCAGGTCCGAGATCTGTCGTGAAGAAGTTTAAAGCCGGATTTGGATACAAAAAGATTTCCCAAGCTTTAAACATCCCAAGGAGCACTGTGCAAGGATAATATTGAAATGGAAGGAGTATCAGACCACTGCAAATCTACCAAGACCTGGCGGTCCCTCTAAACTTTCAGCTCATGTTGAAGACTGATCAGAGATGCAGCCAAGAGGCCCATGATCACTCTGGATGAACTGCAGAGATCTACAGCTGAGGTGGGAGACTCTGTCCATAGGACAACAATGTCGTATATTGCACAAATCTGGCCTTTATGGAAGAGTGGCAAGAAGAAAGCCATTTCTTAAAGATATCCATAAAAAGTGTTGTTTAAAGATTTGCCACAAGCCACCTGGGAGACACACCAAACATGTGGAAGAAGGTGCTCTGGTCAGATGAAACCAAAATTGAATTTTTTGGCAACAATGCAAAACGTTATGTTTGGGTAAAAGCAACACAGCTCATCATTTGTATCATCCCCACTGTCAAACATGGTGGTGGCAGCATCCTTTTCTTCAGCAGGGACAGGGAAGATGGTTAAAATTGATGGGAAGATGGATGGAGCCAAATACAGGACCATTCTGGAAGAAAACCTGATGGAGTCTGCAAAAGACCTGAGACTGGGACGGAGATTTGTCTTCCAACAAGACAATGATCCAAAACATAAAGCAAAATCTACAATGGAATGGTTCAAAAATAAACATATCCAGGTGTTAGAATGGCCAAGTCAAAGTCCAGACCAGAATCCAATCGAGAATCTGTGAAAAGAACTGAAAACTGCTGTTCACAAATGCTCTCCATCCAACCTCACTGAGCTCGAGCTGTTTTGCAAGGAGGAATGGGAAAAATTTCAGTCTCTCGATGTGCAAACTGATAGAGACATACCCCAAGCGACTTACAGCTGTAATCGCAGCAAAAGGTGGCGCTACATAGTATTCTAAGGGGGCTGAATAATTTTGCACGCCCAATTTTTCAGTTTTTGATTTGTTAAAAAAGTTTGAAATATCCAATAAATGTCAGTTCCACTTCATGATTGTGTCCCACTTGTTGTTGATTCTTCACAAAAAAATACAGTTTTATATCTTTATGTTTGAAGCCTGAAATGTGGCAAAAGGTCGCAAAGTTCAAGGGGGCCGAATACTTTCGCAAGGCACTGTAGTATTCTTTCTAACAAAGAAATCTACATATATTTCAGGGTGTTGTGTATCCCTGGAAATAATCAGAATTCATGTAAACATTATAGTTTTGAAAACATAGCTTCTCCAAACAAAGTGGTGTCTTGGCACCAGTTGAGTATAGGGACAGGGTAAGTCTAGTCACCTGGGGTAAGTGGGTGATGGTGTCCTATGACAGTGGATGATGGTGCTGGTGGGTCAAAGTTTAATTCATGGAATGGGAGTTTGGTATATTGTATATCTTAAATATATGCCTACATTCAAATATAGACATCTAATTTCAATATCACTTACCCTTCCATTTCTTGACCAGTTGTGTGGGACAGGGATGTTGTTTCAATGTGCCAATTCATAGGCAAGTTCTCTGCATTTGAGGCTACAAAGCCATGAAAAATAGGGGTAGGTTGTAGAGAATCGAAGGACAATGAATGTATTAAGAAACTTTAGGTGTTGACATAAGGCTGGTAGCAACTACTACAGAATGTTTGGACAGAAAAAGGATGAGGTTTTAATGGAAGAAGATATCCACATATTTATTTAACCAGGCAAGTGAATGAAGAACAAATTCTTATTTACAATGATGGCCTAGGAACAATGGGTTAACTGCCTTGTTCAGGGGCAGAACGACAGATTTGTATCTTGTCAGCTTGGGGACTTGATCCACCAACCTTTCGGTTACTGGCCCAACGCTCTAACCACTATGCTACATCTGACCACTCATGGTTCAGATAACTGATTATGTCTAGTGAAAATTATGTCTAGTGACAACTGACATTAATTATCGTTCTAAAAAGAAAGAGGATAAATACATCTTAGGCTATAGCACTGCTCTAATCTGAATGACTGTATAAGCTTGCACAGGTAAGTATATAACAGCAAGGGCTATACACTACAGCAGGCATAAAGCCTAGTCACATGACACTAGACTACACAGCCTAACGGATTTGTACACATGAAACTCAGGCAAACGTACTCAAATAAACATAACAGACAAGTATACATAATATAAATACAATGAGCATGAGTGATAAATATACAATGGAAAATAGCATAGCACCATAAATTGAGCAATGCTAATTAACGGTTAATCGCTAACAGTCATGCCAAATGCTCATGCATTACAATAAAAATGCTAACGGTATCGCTAACACTAGTGGAGAGCGAACTAGCTATCACGCTTAACACACAATATAATTATACACGATAGACCACACATCTTAGCTCCACATAGTGTGACACAGATCTCAAGGCACTTACGTTTAGATGCACACACAATTAAACATCAGACAGACAGGGATTCAGTCCATGGGAGGACAAGTTCAGCAGGAGGAAACTGTGGTAGTGATCATCAGGATGGGGGATTGATGTTTCTGACCACACTGTGTGCTGGGGTCATACACTAACTGAAACTTATAACAGAATGTTATTAAAACTGCCAAATCCCAATGGATAGGTGATGAACGGAAAAACGGTATGGCTGTGAGGGATGAGGTTAAGGGAATGGCAAATACGTCTGGCAACACATCAGATTGGCAAACATACAGGAAATTGATAAATCACTTTCGCTAGAAAAGGCAAAAAGATGAAGCTGTACTATGAAACTATACATCTCTGTTCTAAGATGGCGTAGCATTTGGATGTGTGTTTTGTCTTGTCCCGTCCTGTCTCGTGTAAATATTGTTTTTCCTTGTTTTTTTTCCGTATATACCTTGTATATATTTTAATATCACTTTCCATCTACGGACTGAATATATTCTTCTGCAACCTGCCTCACCCAATGTGGTACGGATCTGCTATTTTTTATATTTAAGAACCGGAACCCCCATCAAAAGCTAGCCAGCTAACTGGCTAGTAGTCAGTTAGCCATTGCTAGGCCCATCTGCTAAGCCCATCTCCCGGCTAGCCGAAGAGGCCCATTAGCCACTCCTTGGGCTACAATACCTATTTTGCCAATTGGACCGGACTACCGACGTAATTGTGAAGGATAAGGATAAGGATAAGCGGTACGAATACATGCAAGCAAGTAGTAATGTTCTCGTATCACACTCTTAAAACATTAGAGATGCATTGATGTTGCCAGTGAACTTTGCTGCATAGCAATTACAGTATTTATTGTCATTTCAGAGACTCATGGAGTTGGACGCAAGTCCCATCCCCCATGAACTCATATTCATAGATGAGGCTGGATTCAATTTAGCGAAGACGAGAAGGAGAGGAAGGAACATCCCGAGTGGGATTTTTCAACTGGCGCCTCCGTCGCAACGACCCCTGAATGCCCACCCGCTAGCCGCGGCTCGCTAGCTGTCTAGAGCACATCGGACTGTTAGCTTAAGAGGCCCATCGGACAAGTTCTTTGGCCACTATACCTATTTTGCCAATTGGCCTGGTTTACCACATGGAGCCCTGCTGATCCATCCTCTGAACCGGAATCCCCAACAGAAGCTATTCAGCTAACTAGCTACTAGCTAGTAGTCAGCTAGCCACTGCTAGCGGTCATCAGCTACCTTTAGCCTGGACAACTCTCGCCAGTCTGCACAGCGAGACTCAAACCAGAGCAAATCAGACTTATTTTTCTCCATATCTCCGGATTCCTTTTTTTCCCACCTGGATCATCGCAGCTAGCTAGCTGCTATTCGAGTGTCCACTCCTAGCTAACGTCTCTGTCCCAAAGCAAGAACCAATTAGCCTGGAGCTAGCCTTGCTAGGCCCATCTGCTAGGCCCATCTCCCGGCTAGCCGTAGAGGTCCATCAGCCACTCCTTGGGCTTCAATAGTGCGTTCTTTGGTATTTTTCTCCGGTAAACACAATAACGATTTGATCATTTATTTACGTATTAAGGTACCTAAGGTTTGATTATAAATGTTGTTTGTCTTGTTTGGAAAAGTTTATTAGTAATGTTTGGGATTCATTTTGTATGCATTTTGATGGAGGGAAACTGGGTGGATTATTGACTGAAACGCGCCAGCTAAACAAAGTTTTTATCGATATAAAGAAGGACATTATCGAACAAAAGGACAATTTGTGATGTAACAGGGACCTTTTGGAGTGTCAACAGAAGAAGATCATCAAAGGTGCCCAGAAATCTGCTCCTTTAACTCTGTTCTGAACGTACCATACGGCCAGTTCTTTTCGCCTTTAGCCGTACTACTCCTCCTTTGTTCCTCTGGTGATGTGGAGGTTAATCCAGGCCCTGCAGTGCCTAGCTCCACTCCCATTCCCCAGGTACTCTCATTTGTTGACTTCTGTAAACATAAAAGCCTTGGTTTCATGCATGTTAACATTAGAAACCTCCTCCCTAAGTTTTTTTATTCACAGCTATGCCCTGGACACCATATGCAAATTGATTGCCCCCCATCTATCTTCAGAGCTTGTGCTGCTAGGTGACATGCTTAACACCCCGGCCATCCTACAATCTAAGATTGATGCTCTCAATCTCCCACAAATTATCAATGAACCCACCAAGTACAACCCCAAATCTGTAAACACGGGCACCCTCATAGATATCATCCTAACCAACCTGCCCTCCAAATACACCTCTGCTGTCTTCAACCAGGATCTCAGCGATCACTGCCTCATTGCCTGCGTCCGTAATGGGTCTGCGGTCAAGCGACCACCCCTCATCACTGTCAAACGCTCCCTATTTATTTTATTTATTTTGCTCCTGTGCACAGTATCTCTACTTGCACACTCATCTTTTGCACATCTATCACCCCAGTGTTTCATTTGCCATACTGTAATAATTTTGTCACTATGGCCTATTTATTGCCTCGCCCCCCCTTATCCTACCTCATTTGCACACACTGTATATAGACTTTCTCTATTGTATTATTGACTGTATGTTTGTTTATTCCATGGGTTGTTGTTTGTGTTGCACTGCTTTGCTTTATCTTGGCCAGGTCGCAGTTGTAAATGAGAACTTGTTCTCAACTAGCCTACCTGGTTAAATAAAGGTGAAATAAAAACATTTAAGTAAAAATGAAACAAAGATAAGTGATATAAAGAATGATAGTAAAAAGTACATGAAATGTAATTCTAGACAGAAAAGCTAACTTAACTCCAACCTTCATTGAGTCTGATGGCTCATTCATAACAAAAGCCTTTGATATTGCCAACCCCTTATTAAATAACTTGTTTTTTGTTGACAAGATTAGTAAATTTAGGCATGACATGCAAACAACAAATGCTAAGCCTTCATATTCATGGTTAATGGACCAAATAATGAAAGACAAGCACTGTAGCTTTGAAGTCAGCAAGGTTAGTGCGGAAGAGGTGAATAAATACTTGCTATCTATAAATAAGGACAAACCACCTGGAACCTTCAACCTGGATGGTAAATTATTGAATTTGGTAGCGGAATACTGTATATTGTGACTCCAATTCGCCACATCTTCAATCTAAGCCTAAAAGACAGTGTGCCCTCAGGCCTGGAGGGAAGCAAAGTCCATTCCGCTGCCCCAAAATATGAAAGCACCCTTTAATGGTTGAAACAGCAGACCGATCAGCCTGTTACTGGTGCTCAGCAAACGTTTTTTTTTAAATTGTGTTCGACCAGATACAATGCTATTTCACAGAAAACAAATTAACAACAGACTTTCCGTATGCTCATAGGAAAGGGCACTCAACATGCTCGGCACTGACACAAATGACTGATGATTGGCTGAAAGAAATTGATAACGATACGATTGTGGGAGCTGTTTTGTTAGTGGTGATAAATCACTCGCTCAACCCTGAACCTCATCTAGATTTAATATTGAATAATGTGGCTATTGAGCAAGTTCGGTTCTTGGTCACCTCCCTGACCAAGGCTCTTCTTCACCGATTGCTCAGTATAGCCGGGCGGCCAGCTCTAGCAAGAGTCTTGGTGCTTCCAAACTTCTTCCATTTAAACATATTGGAGGCTGCTGTGTTCTTGGGGACCTTCAATGCTGCAGAAATGTGTTGGTACCCTTCCCCAGATCTGTGCCTCAACACAATCCTGTCTCGGATCTCTGTGGACAATTACTTTGACCTCATGGCTTGGTTTTTGCTCTGACATGCTCTGCCATGCACTGTCAACTGTGGGACATTATATAGACAGGTGTGTGCCTTTTTCAAATCATGTCCAATCAACTGAAATTACCACAAGTGGACTCCAATCAAGTTGTAGAAACATCTCAAGGATGATCAATTGAAACAGGATGCACCTGAGCTCAGTTTCAAGTCTCATAGCAAAGGGTCTGAATACGTATGTAAATAACGTAAATAAGTAAATTAACGTAAATAAGGTATTTCTGTTTTTTTGTTTTAATACATTGCATGCAAAAATGTCTAAAATGCTGTTTTTGCTTCGTCAATATGGGGTATGAGGATTTAATGAGGATTTTTTTTTTCATCAATTTTAGAATATTGCTGTAACGTATCAAAATGTGGAAAAAGTCTAGGGGTCTGAATACATTAACACATTCTTTTTTGGGTTGTTTCCTTGTTTGGACACCAGGAAGTGCAGCCACTGCCTCGTCAGCAGCTAATTGGGGATCCTAATAACAAATACACCTGCTTGTTTTAGGTTTGTACAGTCTACAGGGAGAATGATGTCTGTAACAATAAAAATTAGTTCATATGCATGAATTACAACAGATGAACTAGCTACGTGGATGCACTTTCATGCCAGGTTTAGTACCTCATGTTTTAGCTTATAGAGACCCCAACTGACGTATTAAACAATCTTACAACTATCTACTTTGATTTAGATGCAAGCATCATGAAACCTACAGTATACATGTATTCATATTGTCTAGGTGTGAGTGGGCAAGCTGGAGTGCAATTGAGATTGGGTCGTCTGTGGATCTGTTGGGGCAGTTTATAAATTGGAGTGGGCCATGGTGTCTGGGATGATCGAGTTGATGTGTGCCATGAGCAGCCTTTCAAGGCACTTCATTATTACAGATGTGAGTCCTACAGGGTGGCAGTCAATGTGGCAGAATGCCTTGGGGTTTTTGGGAACAGGAATGATGGTAGTCAGCTTGAAATGCTCCACATTTCAGACTGGGACAAGGAGAGGTTGAAAATGTCTGTGAAGATGTCTGCCATCTGGTCTGCACATGCCCGGACATGCCCTGGAATACTGTCTGGCCGTGCGACCTTACGAGGGTTGACCCATTTTAAAAACCATACGTCAGCCTTGGAGAGAGTGATTACCCAGTCCTCCGGATCAGCAGTGGCCCTCGTGTTGTTTTTGTCGAAGCTTGCATTAAAAAGGCATTGAGTTTGTCTGGTAGAGAGGCAATGTTGTGCAGATCACAACTAGAGCTTCCTTTGTGGTCCATAATGTACTGCACATGCAGTACCACATGCATTGAGCTTTGGAGACAGTATATTATGATTCCACCCCGTTCCGTTAGGTCGTAACGGGACTTCTTGTACGCGTTTGTGTCCTCAGACATAGCCTCGCGGTTGGCTGGGATAGCCCTGTGAGCGATGTGCGTGTATGTGTGTGTGTGTGTGTGTGTGTGTCAGTGTATGTTTGGAATCCATGGAACGTTCAAACATCTCTCTCGCCTATGGCTGTTTAATCTTTTAATGCTGGGATGCTGGGTGAGTGAGAAAGCAAGCTAAATATGAGCCATTTCATCTAAGTGCAGACACACTCCAAAACCCAATGTCCTCCTATATCCACCAAGTCTGGCCTGGCAGGTGATGTGGGGCTTGGAGTGATTGGGCATATTGGGTTGGAGAAAAGTTGAATCATAGAAGGACAGAGGGTGCACCCGTCCTCTGAAATAACCCATCAAATCATGTATTAGGGCACAGATTTATAAAAACTGATCTTTAATTTAGATTTGCCTGGCCAGACGTCATAGCCAGCCATGCTGCGATGCTCTAGTTGTTTTGTATGTTTCAAGATTTATCGATCGGACCCGCTTCTCATAGATATGGGGCCCTGCCAATCATAGAGCAGGTGTCTAAAAGGTTTAGACAATATTGGTCCGTTCATTTCGACACGGCTAACAAGTCCTTGATGAACCCGGGTAGAAATAGCCGCCCGTTTTCTTTCATTGCTGTGACCTTTTCAGAATTTGAGTTTATCATCTGTGTGGTGTGCTTTTTCATGGTGCCCTCGTGTTTCGAGGTCACCTTTCTTCCGGCTCCGGATCAGACAGATGCGCCACCAGACAAGACTTTTGTAAAAGTCACAAAATGCCACTGCCGATCTTATCATTTCACAGTTGCAAACACAAGTCAACTTCATAAAAAATATATCACGTTGGGGTCGCCCAAAACCGAGTTCACAATTCTGTATACTGACAGTCACAATTGATGAAAGTGTGTCTGGTGGATTCTAATCTTTTAAAAGCATTTGGGTACTCTGATATTAATCCAGAGTGTTAAAGAAAGGGAAGGGGGGAAAGGGAAGAAAATAGAGAGGGGGTGATTAGGGATGTGGAGTTGGACGGAGATCAGTCACTCCTCTCACTCTCCTAATTTCCGCTCCCAACAGTTGTTTCTTTATCCCTCCCTCCTTCCCTCACTCGGTCTTAAACATCCTCTCAGAAAAATCCACAGACAGACTGGATGGACCCTTCTCAGGCTTCGTCCTAAATGGCACCATATTCCCTATATATTGCACATGTGCCTATGGGCCCTGGTCAAAAGTAGTGCACTGTATATGGAATAGGATACCATTTGGGGCACCATTCTTAGACTGCTCCAGAGAAATCCCTCTGCCTTCACAACCCTCAAACTAGGCTGGTTTCCAATGCTTGCTCGCTCTTCTCTCTCTCTCTCGCCCTCTCTCTTAACATATTTCACTTGATCCGACCAGGACTAGATGCTGACTGCTTCTGAAAACAGACACATTATTTATGTCTCACGTTCGCTACCTCAATCTCTCTCTGTCTCTGTCCTCCTCTGACTCTCTCTGTTTCATCTCTCTCTCTCTTTCTCCCTCACTGCACTCATCCACCTGGACAAAAGGAATACAAATGTAAGAATGCTGTTCATTGACTAAAGCTCAGCATTCAACACCATAGTCCCCTCCAAGCTCATCACCAAGCTCAGGACATTGGGACTGAACCCCTCCCTCTGCAACTGGATCCTGGACTTCCTGATGGGCCGCCCCCAGGCAGTGAGGGTAGGCAATAACACATCTGCCACGATGACCATTTACACGGGGCCCCTCAGGCGTGTGTGCTTAGTCCCCTCCTGTAGTCCCTATTCACCCATTACTGTGTGGCCGTGCACGACTCCAACATCATCATCAAGTTAACTGACGACATGACGGTGGTAGGACTGATCACTCATGATGATGAGGCAGCCTATAGGGAGGAGGTCAAAGACCTGTCAGTGTGGTGCCAGGACAACGTCAGCAAGACAAAGGAGCTGATCGTGGACCACAGGTGACAGAGGGGCGAGCACGCCCCCATCCACATTGATGGGGCTGTAGTGGAGTGGGTCAAGAGCTTCGGATTCCTCGGTGTCCACATCACTAAGGAATTAACATGGTCCACACAGGACAGCGCCCAGTAGGTTGAAACGATTTGGCATGGGCCCTCAGATCATCTAAAAATTCTACAGCTCCACCATTGAGAGCATCTTGACTGGCTGCATCACTGCTTGGTACGGCAACTGTAAGGCACCCGACCGCAAGGCGCTACGCAGGGTGGGGAGTACGGCCCAGTACATCACTCTGGCCGAGCTCCCTGCCATCTAAGACCTCTATAGTAGCTAGTGTCAGAGGAAGGCCCAAAAAAATTTCAAAGACTCCAGCCACCCAAGCCATAGAATGTTGCATTTTACATTTACATTTTAGTCATTTAGCAGACACTCTTATCCAGAGCAAATGACAGTCGGTGCATTCATCTTCAGATAGCTAGATGAGACAACCAAATATCACAGTCAAAGTAAGTACATTTTTCCTCAATAAAGTAGCTATCAGCAGAGCTGATCAGCAGTGTCTCCTGACCCCTCCTGTCTCAGCTTTCGATATTTATGCTGCAGTAGTTTGTCTCAGGGGGCTAGGATCAGTTTGTTATATCTGGAGTACTCCCCTGTCCTATCTGGTGTCCTGTGTGAATGTAAGTATGCTCTCTCTCTAATTCTTTCTCTCTCTTTCTTTCTCTCTCTCGGAGGACCTGAGCCCTAGGACCATGCCTCAGGACTACCTGGCATGATGACTCCTTGCTGTCCCCAGTCCACCTGGCCGTGCTGCTGCTCCAGTTTCAACTGTTCTGCCTGTGATTATTATTATTTGATCATGCTGGTCATTTATGAACATTTGAACATCTTGGCCGTGTTCTGTTATAATCTCCACCCGGCACAGCCAGAAGAGGACTGACCACCCCACATAGCCTGGTTCCTCTCTAGGTTTCGGCCTTTCTAGGGAGTTTTTCCTAGCCACCGTGCTTCTACACCTGCATTGCTTGCGGTTTGGGGTTTTAGGCTGGGTTTCTGTACAGCACTTTGAGATATCAGCTGATGTACGAAGGGCAATATAAATACATTTGATTTGAGCTAGTAAGGGGGGAAAAAGTCAAGTGCAAGTGTTAGTTCTGCTACTGCTTGGCAAGAGGAGCAAACAGGAATACTATCATCTGTAACGGTTGTCGTCGGTGGAAGAAGGAGAGGACCAAAGCGCAGCGTGGTTAGTGTTCATCTTAATTTAATAATAATTAAAAAAAACTGAACACTTCAAATTACAAAACAACAAAAGTGACAACCGAAACAGTTCTATCTGGTGCAGATACACAAAGACTGAAAACAACCACCCAAAAACCCCAACAGAAAACAGGCTACCTAAATATGGTTCCCAATCAGAGACAATGACTAACACCTGCCTCTGATTGAGAACCATATCAGGCCAAACAAGAAACCCCACATAGAAACAGAAAACATAGACTGCCCACCCAACCCACGCCCTGACCACACTAAAACAAAGAAAATACATAAGAACTATGGTCAGAACGTGACATCATCATTATACAACCTGGTCATGATGCTCATAAGCACTTTGTCATACATTATAATGCATTATGTATAGCTCATAAGTTGTTACAAATGTGCTGATAATGGATTATGGTAAATAAGATGGTAAATAAAATATCCAAGATTGTTTACATGTACCTCATACTCGACCGCACAGTGAGATGACGCACCACATAACGAATGTTGGAAGTAATTGTACAAAACTTCACTAGACTCATTTAATTGATTAAATTGAAAGTAGCAGAACAATCAGTGGGAGAGTTGATTGAATAGTGTCTGAGTTGCGTCCCAAATGGCACCGTATTCCCTACATACCACACTACGTTTAACCAAAAGTGATCAAAAGTAGTGCAGTATTTAGGGAACGAGCGGTCATTTGTGAGGCACCCTAGTGTGATCTGTCTCTGTGTGTTCCTTGCTCTTCCTGGCTTTATCTGGTTTCGACTAATGAATAAAGCCTAACACACCCTACATGTACAAAACTATTCCCATCGGGTTAATTAGCTATCATTTGTTAAGGCACATTCCTTAAGTGGACATGTCTCTACATAGGAAATGAGGGAGACAAAGTCTCAAAGTGAATGGATTAAATAGATTCTCCTCATGGAACGCATATTAGAGGGAAATGAATGAGTTAGCAGGACACCACAAAGTACTCAAAGTCCTCTTCGTATCTACTATGATGTACCTACCTAATTTACTAAATGGTAATGTACTTAAAGGCCACATGAGTACAAATATTCCCTGACCAACAAAATATGTTTTATTGTCACACACCTAGGTACAGTGAATTGTATTGTTTTACAAGGTCAGATTGTATGGCACCCCTAGATCAAATGAACTGCCTAGCTCACCTTGGGGATTCAAACCAGGAATGTTTTAGTTACTGGCCCAGCACTCTAACCACTAGGCCACCTGCCACCCTAACAGACACACCTGTGTTGCACAAATGCCTGCTAAAACTTCTAGCTCAACTGTTGTGTGCGGCTATGTTGGTCTATCATCCAACCAGAGGCAGTTCGCCAATGGTTGTGGCGGTTTCTCTCTATTTGACAGAAACAAAGTGGTCCTTTGGCCATTTCAAAAACTCTCTCCCATTTGAATGACTCACAGGTTTTATCAATCCCCATTACGCATACAACCCTCACATGGTTAGCGGGGTAATTAGCCTAAGGCTAATTGTAACATTTCATTGTAGCATTACGAGTTAGCGCCCTGCCCTGCCGTGCTTTACGGCATATAGACCACCATAGAAGTCTTTGGGGGGCAGATCTGGGTTCAAATATAATTTGTTTTTGTTGAAATGCTTAGAGTATTATATTGAGCGTTCCTGGAGTGCCAGATGGGCGAGGTTTAAATTCGGTTGGTTCCATTGCACCAAACGAGCTCAATTAAGCATAGCTAAGGTATTTGAAAGAAAACAAATACTAACGAACCCATGTCTGCGCTAATGCTTTCAAGCAAATACCATTGAGAGGGTTTTACAGCAAATGTGTTTGAACACGAGAATGATCTGCCAAAAGACCTTCAGGAGGCGATGTTGTTTTGTATTTATCCAAGTAATGAGAGTACAAAATGTGGAGGGCGGCAGACCAGCCTCAGAGCTGACATTTGCCCGTCAACATTTCCCTCAGAGGCCTGACGCTGTGGAATTCAGAGCATTCAGCTGGGGGACTCCAGACCGTGGCTTCAGATTTCAGTACTGGACCTTCACCCCATCACTGGGACACATTTTAGTTATAGCTTCATATGAACATATTCTCTAGAGTTCACTGTTTATGATTATGAGTAGAAAGATGTTATACTAAAAAGGGCCCATTTTAGGCCACGTGTCACATATCATTTAATCACTGTAGTACAATCTGTTCAACCAATTCACGCAAGTCTACAGCCCGTCGTGATGCGGCTACTGGAATAACCACCTATAATCATCTATGAGATAGATCTGCTTTGGGACTTCACACACAGACACACACACCTATGTCTTACTATACTTATGAGGTCTTTTTGGGGAACAACAATTCAGTCGCATTCAAAATCCTATTCTTTACCACTAACTATTTAGTGTAGACACACGCGGTCCCTGCGCTGCACTGACGCTGATTTAGCCATCAAGAGTTGAACCAGTTTTGTAACTGTTCATCAAACCATGCAGTGTAGTAATTATCATGCCTTGGGCTGTTCAAGCCACACACAGAATAAACCTGACTTTCCCGCAGTTTGGCAGAGGGTTATATATGCAGCTCAAGTTAAAAAAAGAAAAAAAATACATGGCTCTTACCCGATTATATAATTGCTTTGTTCTCAGTGATAGCCAATGGTGACGGAATTGTACCAGTGTGCACCACATGCACAATCTCCCAAGTCAGTTTGGTGACAGTAACTCAGAAGGGCAATGAATATTTGAAGTGGAAGATTTAATAATTGTATGGCTACCTTGAGAAATGGCCAATAGTATGATGGGAACAGAAGAGGGAAAGCTATGTCCCTGGTATTCCATGTAATGCTATTTAGTTGACAACGAAGCTAAATAAAATGTGATGTGCTTCTCCCTCACTGTTGCAGCCAAAGTGTGCCTGCCTGGTCTTCCACATTCAGACTGACAAGCTCCTTTTCTGAGCCCACTTTTTCAGTCTTCCTCTCCATCCTCATTCTCCATCTCCGTCCTCTTTCTATCATCCTTGTTTTCACTCACTTTTGTCGCTGTTACTTTCCTCTCCTTGCTCTCACTCCCCCTCTCTTACCAACTCCCCCTTCTACCCTTGCAGGTGGCCTAGCAGATGGAGTGTTATCCCCGTATCCAAAAGGTTGCTGGTTTGAATACTCGTGCAGAAAAGGTGAAAAATCTGTCGACGTGTCCTAAAGCAAGGCACTTTTCCCTCATTTTCACCAGGGGTGCCATACTACTTGGGCTGATCCTGCAAAACAACACATTTCACTGCACCAATCTGGTGTATGTGACCATAAAACATCCTCTCGCTTGAACCATCATGAGATCATAATAAATGTCAATACAAAAAAGGGCAACCTGTGATTGGCACATCCAATTTTTTGACATCGTTTGACTTCCAGATTGCCCCTTTTAACTGCGATGACATAATACCCCTATCATTAAACATCTTTATGTTATCAGTGGAACTCGACATGTTCAAATCTGAGTGGGCGTAGAATTGTTTTTTTATTTCCACAGCTTATTGTCAACTCTGGCCAGCTAACTTGTCAGTTATCGTGTGGAGGAGAAATGATAACTATTCACAGTCACACCAGGCAAAGTGGATATGGGATTAAAAACAGTTTCTTAAGGTGGAAAGTGAAACAGTATTACCATCCTGCCGGTGTTAATGGATATTTCAGATTTGGAAGGAAATACTAGAATTTTACAGGTGAGCAGAAGGTGACCCAGAGTAAAGTGACTGTCAGTGAGAGAGGTTAAGAAGACAATCAGCACAATCCACAAACAATCACTAGACTTGAAGGGGAGTGGGAAGCACAGAGGCGTTGTTTCTCTCTCAATTGTCTTTCCTTGATTCCTCGCATCATCGCTCACCTCCCTCTCAAAACGCATTGGAGGTCCACTCCGAACTTCTCCAATGTGTTTTGAGAAGGAGCCGAGGACATTATGAAAGACCATTGAGAGACATTCACTGTCCCTCAGAACGGGTGTTCTTTGAAAGTATGGATGCGTCCAGCGTGAGAAAAGAAGCCGTCCGGGCCCCTCGCGATCCTCCGAGGCCACAGAGTACACAGGGTGGGCCCCGGGAGATTTCCTCTCTGTAAACTGGGACCCCGCTCCACAATCAACTGGGAATTAGACACAGTGTAAACAAAGGGCCAAGAGGATGCCAAATGTGTGTGTGTGTGTGTGTGTGTGTGTGTGTGTGTGTGTGTGTGTGTGTGTGTGTGTGATTTAAATGTGTGGTGCATACAGCTGAGGGGAAGTTAAACCATAATCACCAAATCTCCTTTCTCGAACTCCCACTCGGCAATCACTCATGTAATTTAAAAACACATTCGGACATCTTCTATCAAACCGACTGATGACTCGTGGACTCGTGGCTTCCAGCTAATTCCAGTTTTTTTGTCTCATCTTCTCCAAATGTCTGATCATTCGGTGTCTCAATTCCATCCCGGTAAGTTACCAGTTATGACGGCAATAGTCCAGACGTCCACAATCAGATAGGGAACACACAGTACTATCTCACACAGTAAATCACAGTAATCTCCTCAGTCCGCTTACTAGGGAGCGAGACCGAGATCAATGTTCAAATGAACATTTTCACAGTACACAGTGTCCTGCACCCCATCAATATAGTGGCAGATGAGCAGGAAAACCAAAATTAGTATTTTACTGCATAGCTGGAGGACACAGTGCTAATATAGTCTAGGAAAATCTAAGCAGCAGTGTTGACATTCAGAGGGTCAGGGGGAAGCCACAGAGGGGTGAGTGTGTGTGTGTGTGTGTGTGTGTGTGTGTGTGTGTGTGTGTGTGTGTGTGTGTGTGTGTGTGTGTGTGTGTGTGTGTGTGTGTGTGTGCGTGCAGCAGTGTTGACATTCAGAGGGTCAGGGGAAGCCACAGAGGGGTGGCGGTGGAGTGTGTGTGTGTGTGTGTGTGTGTGTGTGTGTGTGTGTGTGTCAGAGCAGTCAGATCTTTTATATATTTTCTTTGCATTCTTTTAAAATATTTTTCCTAAACCTCAACTTCAAATTACTCTCCTGCAACCAGCCTCACCCAATGGGGTGTGGATCTGGGTTTTTTTCTAAGGTATTTCTATTTACCTCCGAATTGGAATCCCTCAACTGAAGCTAGCTAGCTAACTAGCTACCAGCTACCAGCTATCAGTCAGCTAACCACTGCTAGCGGTCATCAGCTAACCTTTAGCTCAGAAAGCTCTCACGAGTTCGTACAACGCGTTTCAAACCAGAGCATACCGGACCTATTTTTCTCTCCATATCCCCGGATTCCTACCACAAACACTGAACCTTTTCATCTGGATCACCACAGCTATCTAACCGCAACCCTGGTTGACTACTCCTGGCAAACGTTTCCGTTCCGGAGCAAGCACCAACTAGCCTGGAGCCAGCCCATGCTAGACCCATCTCCCGGGTAGGGCTCCTGGGCTACTCCTGAAGCCCACTCCTCGGCTACAATATCTGGACCCCTTCTACTGCCGGTACGGGGCACAGAACCCTGCCGATCCTTCATGACTGGAATACCGACATAATCTGCCCGAGGACCCAACAGGCCCCTCAGATGCGACGTCCCCTGAAGGTCCTTTCTGTTAACCGCAGCCTGCTAGCTATCTAGAGCATATTGGACTGTTAGCTGATCCATCGGCCAGTTTTCTTGGACCACCATACCCATTTTGTCAATTGGACTTGGACCCCTCTGCTACTTGGAACCTTACTAATTCCACGACTGGTCTATCGTCGTCATCGCACGAGGAGGCAAAAACAGACTTTTCCCCCATCGCGCCGTCCCTCTAAGGCCCTTATGCTAGTTTGCTAGCCCCGGCCTGCTAACAGCTAGCTTGCTAGCCCTGGCCTGCTAACTGTCTGAATCGCCGTGTCCCCAGCCAGCCCAACCACCAACTGGACCAATACGATCACTTAGCTATGCATGCCTCTCTCTAATATCAATATGCCTTGTCCATTAATGTCCTGGTTTGTGATTACGGTCTTATTTCACTGTAGAGCCTCTAGCGCTGCTCAATATGCCTTAACCAACCATGTTGTTCCACCTCCCACATACGCAATGACATAACCTGGTTTAAACGTCTCTAGAGGCTATATCTCTCTCATCATTACTCAATGCCTAGGTTTACCTCCAATGTACTCTCTTCCTACCATACCTTTGTCTGTACATTATGCCCTGAATATATGCTATTGTGCCCAGAAACCTGCTCCCTTTACTCTCTGTTCCGAACGTGCTAGACGGCCAGTTCTTATAGTCTTTAGCCGTACCCTTATCCTACTTCTCCTCTGTTCCTCTGGTGATGTAGAGGTTAATCCAGGAACTGCAGTGCCTAGCTCCACTCCTACTCCCCAGGTGCTCTCATTTGTTGACTTCTGTAACCGTAAAAGCCGTTTCATGCATGTTAACATTAGAAACTGCCAAAGGGGGCGGTGGTGCAATCTACTGCAGAGATAGCCTGCAGAGTTCTGTCTTACTATCCAGGTCTGTACCAAAACAATTCGAGCTTCTACTTCTAAAAATTCACCTTTCCAGAAACAAGTCTCTCACCGTTGCTGCTTGCTATAGACCACCCTCTGCCCCGAGCTGTGCCCTGGACACCATATGTGAATTGATTGGCCCCCTATCTTCTGTGCTCGTGCTGCTAGGTGACCTAAACTGGAACATGCTTAACCTCTCTTGGGCTAGGGGGCAGTATTTTGATGTCCGGATGAAAAGAGTGCCCAAAGTAAACTGCCTGCTACTCAGGCCCATAAGCTAGGATATGCATAAAGATTTGGATAGAAACACTCTAGAGTTTCTAAAACTGTTAAAATAATGGCTGTGAGTATAACAGAAATGAAATGGCAGGCGAAACTCTGAGGACAAACCATCCCCCCAAAAAAACAATTCAGCATAACACTGATTTCAATGGCTGGCACTTTTATTATATATAAATCCTCCCTGATTGCAGTTCCAAGGCACTTCCACTAGATGTCAACAGTCTTTTGAAAGAGTTTCAGGCTGTTTTTTGGAAAAATGAGGGAGAAGTTGTAGCGTTTTTAAGTGGCTCCCATTTTGGCTGTAGTGTTTCCAAGCGCGTGGAGGAAAGGGCGATCTTTGTTATTTATCGCCGGTATAGACAATAACGATTCTCCGTCTTAAATTTGATTGTTTATTTGCGTATTAGGGTACCAAAGGTTTGATTATAAACGTTGATTGACTTGTTTGGATAAGTTTATTGGTAATGTTTGGGATTCATTGTGTATGCATTTTGGTGGAGGGAAATCTGTGAATTATTGACTGACGCGCGCCAGCTAAACTGAGTTTTTATGGACATAAAGAAGGACTTCATCGAACAAAAGGACCATTTGTAATGTAACTGAGACCTTTTGGAGTGCCAACAGAAGAAGATCATCAAAGGTAAGGCATATATTATTTCTGACTTTTGTGTCGCAATTGCCTGGTTGAAATATGATTTGTCATGCATTTGTATGCAGGGCGCTGTCCTCAGATAATCTCTTGGTTTGCTTTCGCGGGAAAGCCTATTTGAAATCTGACACGTTGGCTGGATTAACAAGAAGTTAAGCTTTATTTTGATGAAAAATACATATATTTTCATGAATGTTAAATATTTGAATTTAGTATTTTTTTTATTTCACACTCTGCAATTTCACCGGATGTTGGCCCCGTAAGAGGTTCACCCCGGCCATCCTACAATCTAAGCTTGATGCCCTCAATCTCACACAAATTATCAATGAACCTACCAGGTACAACCCCATATTCGTAAACACAGGCACCCCCATAGATATCATCCTAACTAACTCGCCCTCCAAATACACCTCTGCTGTTTTCAACCAAGAACTCAGCGATCACTGCCTCATTGCCTGCATCCGTAATGGGTCTGCGGTCAAACGACCACCGCTCATCACTGTCAAACGCTCCCTAAAACACTTCAGCGAACAGGCCTTTCTAATCGACCTGGCCGGGGTATCCTGGAATGACATTGACCTCATCCCGTCAGTAGTGGATGCCTGGTTATTCTTTCCTCACCATCTTAAATAAGCATGCTCCATTAAAAAAAAATTGAACCAGGAATAGATATCGCCCTTGGTTCACTCCAGACCTGTCTGCCCTTGACCAGCACAAAAACATCCTGTAACATTCTGCATTAGCATCGAATAGCTCCCGTGATATGCAACTTTTCAGGGAAGTTAGGAACCAATATATACAGGCAGTTAGGAAAGCAAAGGCTAGCTTTTTCAAACAGAAATTTGCATCCTGTAGTACAAACTCAAAAAGAATAAGAGCACCTCCTCCCAGCTGCTCACTGCACTGAGGCTAGGAAACACTGTCACTACCGATAAATCCACAATTATTGAGAATTTCAAAAAGCATTTTTCTATGGCTGGCCATGCTTTCCACCGGGCTACCCCTACCACGGTCAACAGCCCTGCACTCCCCACAGCAACTTGCCCAAACCTTCCCCACTTCTCCTTCACCCAAACCCAGATAGCTGATGTTCTGAAAGAGCTGCAAAATCTGGACCCCTACAAATCAGCGGGGCTAGACAATCTGGACCCTCTTTCTAAAATGATCTGCCAAAATTGTTGCAACCCCTATTATCAGCCTTTTCAACCTCTCTTTTGTATCGTCTGAGATTCCCAAAATTGGAAAGCTGCCGCTGTCATCCCCCTCTTCAAAGGGGAAGGCACTCTTGACCCAAACTGCTACAGACCTATATCTATTCTACCCTGCCTTTCTCCGAAAGCCAAGTAAACAAACAGATCACCGACCATTTTGAATCTCACCGTACCTTCTCCGCTATGCAATCTGCTTTCAGAGCTGGTCGTGGGTGCACCTCAGCCACGCTCAAGGTCCTAAACGATATAACCACCATCGGTAAGAGACAATACTGTGCAGCCATATTCATCGACCTGGCTAAGGCTTTCGACTCTGTCTATCACAACATTCTTATTGGTAGACTCAACAGCCTTGGTTTCTCAAATGATTGCCTTGCTTGGTTCACCAACTACTTCTCCGATTAGAGTTCAGTATGTTCAGTATCAAATCGGAGGGCCTGTTGTCCGGACGTCTTCAATGCCATACAACTCTCCTTCCATGGCCTCAAACTGCTCTTAAATGCAAGTAAAACTAAATGCATGCTCTTCAACCGATCGCTGCCCACACCTGCCCGCCCGTCCAGCATCACAACTCTGGACGGTTCTGACTTAGAATATGTGGAGAAATGCAAATACCTAGGTGTCTGACTGTAAACTCTCCTTCCAGACTCACATTAAACATCTCCAATCCAAAATTAAATCTAGAATCGGCTTCCTATTTCGCAGCACAGCATCCTTCACTCATGCTGCAAAACATACCCTAGTAAAACTGAACATACCGATCCTCGACTTCCTCGATGTCATTTACAAAATATCCCCATATACTACCCACCACTGCGACCTGTATGCTCTCGTTGGCTGGCCCTCGCTTCATACTCGTCGTCAAACCCACTGGCTCCAGGTCATCTACAAATGGCTGGGCTTTACCTAGAAGAGATATCTCAGCTCACTGGTCACCATAGCAGCACCCATCCGTAGCATGCACTCCAGCAGGTATATCTCATTGGTCACCCCCAAGCCAATTCTTCCTTTGGCCGCCTCTCCTTCCAGTTCTCTGCTGCCAATGACTGGAACGAACTGCAAAAATCTCTGAAGCTGGAGACTCTTACCTCTCTCACTAGCTTTAAGCACCAGCTGTCAGAGCAGCTCACAGATCACTGCACCTGTATATAGCTCATCTGTATGTAGCCAATCCAATCTACCTCATCCCCATACTGTATTTATTTATTTAACTTGCTCCTTTGCACCCCAGTATCTCTACTTGCACATTCGTCTTCTGCACATCCCACCATTCCAGTGTTTAATTGATATATTGTAATTACTTCCCCACCATGGCCTATTTATCTCATTTGCACATGCTGTATATAGATTTTTCTACTGTATTATTGATTGTGTTTGTTTATCCCATGTGTAACTCTTTGTTCTTGTATGTGTCAAACTGCTTTGTTTTATCTAGGCCAGGTCGCAGTTGCAAATGAGAACTTGTTCTCAACTAGCCTACCTGGTTAAATAAAGGTGAAATATATATATTTTTTTAAAGAAGCGACAGGCCCGTTCCTGGTCCTCGGGACCATCCCTCTGGCCGGCCTCGTGCTACGACTCAACGTTGCCAGATTATTATGCACACCTGCCACCATCGTTATGTGCAACTGTGCCTCATGACACTCACCTGGACTCCATCACCTTCCTGATTACCTTCTCTATATCTGTCACTCCCCTTGGTTCTTTTCTCAGCCGTTATTTATTGACTGTCTCCGACTGTGTGTTTCACGTCTATATTTTACTCCTGTTTCTTGTATTGTTCTATGATCGATTTATTATTAATCTCACCACCTGCACTTGCTTTCCGACTCGCAGCATATACTGTACTTGTAACGGCTCCCGTCGAAAGGAGTGGACCAAAGCGCAGCGTGGAAAGTGTTCATGATATTTTATTTTCAAAAAACACTCAAGCAAAACAACAAATGTGAAAGCGAACAGCTCTGTCAGGTACAGACACTAAACAGAAAACAAGATCCCACAATCTAATGGTGGGAAAAAGGGCTACCTAAGTATGATCCCCAATCAGAGACAACGATAGACAGCTGCCTCTGATAGGGAACCACACTCGGCCACAAACGAAGAAATAGAAAACATAGAATTTCCCACCCGAGTCACACCCTGACCTAACCAAACATAGGGAATAATAAGGATCTCTAAGGTCAGGGCGTGACAGTACTCTACACTGCTGATAATGTGTTTTCGTATATAATGTGTTTATGTATAGCTTTTACCCAGTTTGTCATTTTTTTGCCCTCTTAATGTTTATGTGTGATGAAAGTTAATAGGCTTGGGCTACACTTAGAGATAATATTCTCTGATGGGAGTTATGCAAAGTTCTGCATGTTATGAATGTATTCAGTGGTTTATAAATCTCTTTAATGAAGGGCAAGGTCACTCACTGCTGGTGTTTGGTTGAATAAAAATATTCTCTTTCCTTCCATTTCATCCTTAATTGCAATGCAACCTCCGAGGGAAAGTTTGGGACAGTTTCAGGTGAGATTTGAATAGAACATCTGAATAAATAAATTCTTGTTCCTACTTTTTATTGTAAAAAGTTACTGGCTGGTTCAGCCACATTAGTGTTTTTAAGGTTTGGTTAAACCAAAATAAATGCTAAAATAATTAGATTCCGAGGCTTTTACTTCCCAGGCCTGGTGGATCCAGATCGTAGTGTTCATTCTGGACTTCCCCCAGACTTCCCCAAAACCATCTCTCGCAAGCAAGAACAAGATTTGTTCCCAGTATTGTGAGATGATTAGCTCTTTGATATGGGTATCTGTTAGTGGTGGACTAATGAATTGTTGTTTCGGTGTGCTCCATCTGCTGAGCGCTCCTCCCGCACAGCTGCTTGGGACATAACTGCAGTCTGTCAAACATATGAAACAGGAGGGATGTGTGTGTGTGTGTGTGTGTGTGTGTGTGTGTGTGTGTGTGTGTGTGTGTGTGTGTGTGTGTGTGTGTGTGTGTGTGTGTGTGTGTGTGTGTGTGTGTGTGTGTGTGTGTGTGTGTATGAATTTTGCATCAAAGCCATCATGAGAGATGGAGACCAAGGAGTCCAAGATAGTTTACAGCTACCGGCAATGGCGAGTCATTTGCTGTAAAGCAGTCAGAAGGTGTGACATAACGCTCCTCATTTTTACGCCCCCTCAGTGTGTGTGTGTGTGTGCGCGTGCGTGCGTGCGTGTACTAGTAAACCCCCTCAGTGTTGCAGTAACCTTGGAGAAGAATGGTGTATGTTTTCCATGGCCCTTCATCGTCACCTTAGAACACTGCAGTGGGTTTCCAAGTAACCTGAGATAATAGGTGACATCGCTGCCCTGAAAAACAATATGCTGTGAGAAGCCAATCTCGACATTGTGCCTTTTTTCCCCCCCTGCCTCTGCCATTGAAGATCTTGAGGAATTAAGGTGGAGGGAGAGTGTGCGAGTGTGTTGCGGTGGGTAATACTGCTTGAAGGAGGAAGGATACACAAAACAAAAGACCCAAAGGACACCTCAGCTAGGAATATGAATCGCTGCATTCCAATGCATTGTTACATTTCTTCATTGTCTCTTTTACCCTACTAGTCATTAAGACGGTGACGCCGAAGGGGGCGCGCGTCTTGCCAGTTCATAACGGAGCCATTTACTTTATGTTCATGTTCTTATCTTTTATTATTTCCTATTGCTGTTGCATTGTTGAGAAGTAAGCATTCCTTTGGACGGTGGATCCGATGTGTATCCCGTACATGCCACTCATTAAACTTGAAACTGAAGCTGAAACTGAAGCAATGCCCGACTTGAATATTTTCAAATCCACAGAACAGCCTGAACAGATTTTGTCCCAAATGCATGACTGCCAATTCTGTATTTTCAATGGGTTATGCTTGTTGTTGGGTGTGCATGTGAATGTGTAGTTTGCCTGTGGAAATGAAAAAAAAGGACACATATCTTGTTTGTTTGTTTACAGCTTTTCTGCTTCATATATACATACATTTTACATAGACATTTGACATGTACATTTTGCATTTACATCACAGAACAATAACACATTACCAAACATAAGCTCTTTAATGCCACCCCTCAGCCACTCTTATCCCAATCACCATAGACCACCCTCGTTTGGTTTCCAAGTGCCATATAGTTTCAATTGTGCTGTGATGTTTTGCATACATTGGTTTGCCTGTGTTTGTATGTAAGAGAAAGAGTCCAATGGCCAACCTGAATCATTTTCAAATCCACCAACCTCAACAAATGTTGAGCCAAATGCCTCTGTATGCCAATTCTGTTATTTAAACAGCGACTTGTTGTTGTTGTTGTTGTTGTTAGAAGATGTGCTGCAAGTTTTTACATATTTCCTCCAACAAATGTCATCCCAGATGTCACTGTGTTCAATGTTACATTGTGTAAACAAGTTATTATTCTTGTGCTGCAACCTTTAATTTTTCCTCTGTCATGTATGGCAGGTTAGCATTTCTTTGTCATGAGTCTTATTCTGGAGGCAGCTCTGCAGAGTGGTCACTAGTTGGCACAGCCACAAAGTCATCAAATCTGTTTTTAAACATAACCCTGACCTTAACCCATAACCACACTGCCTAACACAAACCTTAAATTAAGACCAAAAAGCAGTTTTGTTTTCAAGAATATTTTACCATATAGCCAATTTGAACTTTACAGCTGGCGTATCTAAGAGAAAATTGCTTGGTTCTGCCTCCAGGACAAGAAGGTTGATATTTATTGTCATGACAATAAACATTAACCTGCTTCCACCGCTCTACCTCCCTCCCCCCAGTGTTGTTCTAGCAGGGGGAGTTTCTCTTTATGTGGTAGTTGGAGGGCCCAGTAAATAGCCACTGCTGCTGCCTCCTTAACTAACCAGCCCCTTTAGTATGTCTGCATCTGCCTCTGTCCAGACACAAGTCCCCTCTGTCTCTCTCTCTGTTGCTTTCTCCCCCTCCTTTCTTCTATCTCGTTGTCTCTCTCTCTCCCTCTCCCTCCTCTTCTCTCTTGCTCTCTCTCTTTCTCTCTCTCTCAGTGGCTGCTGAGTGTATGTCTGTAGGTAGGCGAGCTCACAACATGCGTTCTGCAACCTGCTGGCACCTCTTATCTACAACTGAAACTCTCATTCTGACAGAGGCTACAGGGAGTAGGGACCAGTGTGTATGTGTATTTTGGCAGGTCATTATCTGTGTGTGTGTGTGTGTGTGTGTGTGTGTGTGTGTGTGTGTGTGTGTGTGTGTGTGTGTGTGTGTGTGTGTGTGTGTGTGTGTGTAGGACAAAAAGTGTTCTAATAAAGTGTGTTCTAATAAACACGGTGTTCTAATAAACACAGTGTTCTAATAAAGAGTGTGTTCTAATAAACACTGTTCTCAAATCAAATCCAATCAAATGTATTTATATAGCCTTTCTTGCATCAGCTGATATAACAAAGTGCTGTACAGAAACCCAGCCTAAAACCCCAAACAGCAAGCAATGCAGGTGTAGAAGCATGGTGGCTAGGAAAAACTCCCTAGAAAGGCCAAAACCTAGGAAGAAACCTAGAGAGGAACCAGGCTATGAGGGGTGGCCAGTCCTCTTCTGGCTGTGCCGGGTGGAGATTATAACAGAACATGGCCAAGATGTTCAAATGTTCATAATTGACCAGCGTGGTCAAATAATAGTAATCACAGTGAACAGGTCAGGGTTCCATAGCCACAGGCAGAACAGTTGAAACTGGAGCAGCAGCACGGCCAGGTGGACTGTGGACAACAAGGAGTCATCATGCCAGGTAGTCCTGAGGCATGGTGTTCTAATAAAGAGTGTGTTCTAATAAAGAGTGTGTTCTAATAAACCCAGTGTTCTAATAAACACTGTGTTCTAATAAAGAGTGTGCTGTAATTAACACTGTGTTCTAATAAACACTGTGTTCTAATAAACCCTAACAAATGCATGCTGATTCCCTGGCCACCTGTCTCCATCAGGTATCCTCTACATCTCAATCGCTCCAAAACAATCACCATCGTCTCTGCCCTGTGTTGTCTCTGTGTGAAAAGGACATTTGCGCCTACATCCCCTAACTCTCTATCTCCCCTGTTCGCTCCTCCTCACCCCCTCTCCTTCCTCTCTTCACTTTCCCCTTTCCTTCCTCTCTACCCCCAAACATTCTCTCTCCCAACTTCACATCACCCTCCCAGCCCCTTATCTCTCAGCTCCCACCTGACTGTTGCGGTTTGGTCCCTGGGGGGGAAGGTACGTGTCTGTTCCCACCAGCCTCTGTAGCCATTTTGGCTCAAACATGACTTGTGGCACGGGCTGCCATCCAATACATACCTCTTCCAATTCTCCACAGTGTGTTATCTATGCAGGTCACCCAGACAGACCAGCAATAAACTACCTCTGGCATGAGTCAAGCCAGCCCTAAACTCTGAAAGCTCCTTACACCAACACAATAATCTAGGAGCGTGTGCCAATCCAGCCCAAACAACGTCAAAATGGTTTACATTCTTCAGGCTCCATTTTGGGCAAATGCTTCTTTTTCGGTTGCTGAGTTTCAAGCCTGCCGTAACAAGGCACACGATACCATAACGATACCATAACGATACCATAAACCTTCCATGAATAGAAGGTTTACAAGAATGTTTACAAGAATGGGCTATGTGATCATACTCATTACTCATGCCAATTCATTATGTATGAAGATGTTCTATGTATTTATTAAATGCAGATACTCCAGGTTTGGAAAAAATACCTGAGTGCCAACATTAGGTTTACAATGGGGCCTGCATTATAATAGTACTGTACAAACAGTAACGGTTTTCTTGCGGTGAAGGAGAGGCGGACCAAAACGCAGCGTGGTTTCTATTCATGGTTCTTTAATAAAGACAACTATACATGAACAGATTAACAAAAACAAGAAACGTGAAAACCTAAAACAGCCCTATCTGGTGCAAACACAGAGACAGGAACAATCACCCACAAACAAACAGTGAAACCCAGGCTACCTAAGTATGATTCTCAATCAGAGACAACTAATGACACCTGCCTCTGATTGAGAACCATACTAGGCCGAAACATAGAAATACCCAAATCATAGAAAAACAAACATAGACTGCCCACCCCAACTCACGCCCTGACCATACTAAATAATGACAAAACAAAGGAAATAAAGGTCAGAACGTGACATGTACTGTACACACACACACACCTTTGTTGTCCACTCCACCACTAACTCATAAGCATTAGTGGCGCACCGGGGAAACGAGTGATATACGCATTCATTTACACATGTATAAAGCATGACCAGGGCCGTGAATACAAAACGGGTTTTCTCCCTTGATAAGATGGTACTTAGCGTAACGAATGCTCTTGGAGGGAGAAGACGACCAATCCATAAATCAGTGTGTGCATCCCAAATGAAACCTTATTCCCTATTTAGTGTGCAACTTTTGGTTAAAAGTAGTCTACTGTATAGGGAATAGGTGCCATTTGGATCAAAAACGTGCTTTCACAATGCTGATGATGCTGCCTCTAGCACCTTCCCTTAAGACTGATGGTCAAATAAAAACATGTGCATTAAATAATCAACAAGCGTACTTTACTTTCCCCAGTTTTCTGCTTCTAAGTGAGCTAACCTTTCCTTATAGGGGATGTGCTCTTCCTGCAGAAGTGTCTGGAATATATGCAACCGATAACACGAACGACACAGCATGTATGAATAGGCTTTAGAGTCTGCGTACATGTCATCAGGTGCGTGTGTGTGTGTGTGTGTGTGTGTGTGTGTGTGTGTGTGTGTGTAAAATAGCTAGCTAATCAGAGCTGCGCACGACTAGCATTTCAATCAGTGACCTGGCTTTTGTGGAGCGATAGGTAACGATTCTTCGAGGGTGACTGTTGTCGAAGTGTTCAGAAGTGTTCAGGTAGTCCCTGGTTTGAGCACAGGTTGGGGCGAAGAAAGAGAGGGACGGAAAAAACAGTGGTGTGTGTGTGTGTGTGTGTGTGTGATTTGAAGTGTGAAGCCCAACTCCGCCCCTAACCCGTGCAAACAAACATGCTGCAGACCAGCGGATGTGATAGGCCAGAGGCTGATCTGTGAAAAGCCTGACCCTGTGGACCACAACATCCTATGGAGAGCTTCCCCACCAACCCCCTGAGAGACAGGAGACAGCCAGCTGCACATCTGAAGAGAAGATAACAACCCTGCCGGGTGATGTCACCACATTGCAATACACACGCGCGCACACACACACACACACACACACACACACACACACACACACACACACACACACACACACAACACACACACACACACACACACACACACACACACACACACACACACACACACACACACACACACGTGATAGGTGTCCAGCGGAAGCCCTAAGAAGAAGCTGAGAGACTGCAGACACTCAAACAGACTGGAGGCTGGAGCAGAGAAAGCCATGATGAGAGACAGTCTGAGGATGTGTGCAGTGGTGTAACGTACTAGTTAAGTCGTTTTGGGGTATCTGTACTTTACTTTACTATTTATATTTTTGACATATCTTTTACTTTTACTCCACTATATTACTAAAGACAATCATGTACTTTTTACTCCATACATTTTCCCTGACATCCAAAAGTACTTCTTACATTCAAATGCTTAACAGGACAGGAAAAGGCTGCAATTTACACACTTATCAAGAGAACACCCTTACTTACTGCCTCTGATCTGGCTGACTCACAAAACACACATGCTTCGTTTGTAAATGATCTCTGAGTGTTCCCCCAAGTGCGCCCCTGGCTATCCATGAATTTAAAAAAAAAACGAAAATCGTGCCATCTGGCTTACTAAATATACTGGATGTGAAATGATTTTTAATAGGCTAATTGCTTCGTCTTATAATGTATTTATCATACATTATAAATATTATGCCCACTACAATACTGTAAGATCACAACATACGCCTCTACGTAAAAGTGTCATATGCTGTAGCATTCGATATCAAAGAGGCTTGACAGGTGATCCACACTAGTGACAATATTTACTTGAAGAGTTATGTCTGTGCCTCATGTTGCCATAATGAACACATGACATTGTGTAAAAAGAAACATTGTATTGTGTGTAAATGTTGTATTACGCCACAGTCATTCATATTGAGCGGCATGGGTATAGTATATAGACTTTATAGATTGAGCCTGCCCGGAGTGCCAGATGTGCTCGATTTGAAGATGTGGAACTATTCCCTTGGTTCCAAGGCGCCAGGAAAGTTCAATCAACCCCAGCTAAATGTGAACCCAGGTCTGATATGGACTGTGGGGCTTGTTTAACCAGACTATTGTTTCAGCTGAACTGTGGCACAGACAGGTGCACTGTTCTGATATTGATATCTTCATGGCAGGCAGACAAAATGAGTGTTTTCACTCGAAGAGGACAGGGTTGCGGTTAACGGACCACTTCGTCCCAAATGTCACCCTCTTCCCTATATAGTGCACTACTTTTGACAAGGGCCCAAAGGGGGGAATAGGGTTCCATTTGGGACGCAACCCATGAGTGGGTCCTTTCCTCCTAACACCGGAGTTATGGTAAGAGCATGAAATCCAGTTGCCAGCAAAAGCGTGCCGTTTCAATTGTCTTTGTAATAGCTGTGAGAAATAGGAAACATCAATCGTGGAGCGAGGTGCTTTGAAAAGTAAACAGAGCTTTCGATCTTCTTTATCTGCCTGCGCCAGTCCGGCCTCCTTACCCCTAGAATGGATCAATACAAAAATTAAACAGACGCCATTTTTCAAATGACTATCAAAGCATTCCAACTAAAATAGCTGTCAAGTTTTTCCGTTGTCTGACCGGCATATATCAGACCACGAGGACACATTGTCTGTAATTGAAAACAACGGCCAGAGGTCCACAGGGCAGGCAGGTAGAGGGCTCTTCATACACAGCAATGAAATCCAAATTGCTGAGATTCTTAGTTCCGTGGATGTATGTCAAAGCAGATTATCAAAGGAAATACCAGACATTTTTTTACAGAGCACAAAAAGGACAGACCAGAGTTCACCTTATAAAGGGCTGGCTAAACGCAGCCAGCCAACACGGGAAATGTCACGTGATGTTACTCATTTATGTGTCAGTCAATAGCAAGGGCACTTCATAACTTAATTCTGCATGCCGTCCTATTTTCAGGATATTATGAGTCCGAAAAGGACCAAACCAGATGCATCAAAGTCATGCAATGGTTTCCTGGTCTCTACAATACTATGTATGGCAGTATGTTGTCATTGTAATGTAAACATGACTGAGAACCAGAGGTGGAAAAAGTACCCAATTGTCATACTTGAGATGGCGCCGGAGAAGAAGGCAAATGTGTGTTTTTTGTTTGTTTATTTGCATTGTTTGTAACTTATTTTTTAACTTAGTTTTACATAATGTCGCCGCTACCGAAAATAAATTCTAGACATCAGGACTGCAATTTCTCACCACTGACTAGCAGAATCCTTTTTTTCCTTTCACGACTCCGACGAGCCCGACGCAAAGGATATACTGCTTCCTCAGGAACAGGCCCTGATCAACGTGATCTGCGTGAAGAGGAGGCGGAGAAAGAGGGGCCGAAGGGCGGGCTGCCTTCTGACTAAACCCTTCACTTCCCTCCACTCTGCTAGCAAACGTGCAATCCTTGCAGAATAAAATTGCAGAGTTACGCTGAATATTAAACTACCAACGGGACATTAAAAACGGTAGTATATTATGCTTCACGGAATCAATCAATCAATCAAATGTATTTATAAAGCCCTTTTTACATCAGCAGATGTCACAAAGTGCTATACAGAAACCCAGCCTAAAACCCCAAACAGCAAGCAATGCAGATGTAGAAGCACTAATAATAATAATCACAGTGGTTTTAGAGGGTGCAACAGGTCAGCACCTCAGGAGTAAATGTCAGTTGGCTTTTCATAGCCGATCGTTCAGAGTTAGAGACAGCATGTGCGGTAGAGAGAGTCGAAAACAGCAGGTCAGGGACAAGGTAGCACATCCAGTTAAAAGGTCAGGGTTCCATTACCGCAAGCAGAACAGTTGAAACTGGAGCAGCAGCACGACCAGCTGGACTGGGGACAGCAAGGAGTCATCAGGCCAGGTAGTCCTGAGGCATGGTCCTAGGGCTTAGGTCCTCCGGGAATGGAGACAGAGAAAGAGAAAGAGAGAAAGAGAGAGAATTAGAGGGAGCATACCTAAATTCACACAGGACACTGGATAAGACAGGAGAAATACTCCAGATAAACAAACTGACCCTAGCACCCCGACACAAACTATTGCAGCATAGTTACTGGAGGCTGAGACAGAAGGTGTCGGGAGACACTGTGGCCCCGTCTGACAATACCCCCCCTGACAGGGCAAACCAGGCAGGATATAACCCCACCCACTTTGCTAAAGCACAGCCCCTACACAACTAGAGGGATATCTTCAACCACTAACTTACTACTATGAGACAAGGCCGAGTATAGCCCACAAAGATCTCCCCCAAGGCACGAACCTGAGGGGGGCACCAACCAGGACAGGAAGATCACATCAGAGACTCAACCCACTCAAGTGACGCACCCCTACTAGGGACGGCATGGAAGAGCACCAGTAAGCCAGTGACTCAGCCCCCGTAATAGGGTTCGTGGCAGAGAATCCCAATGGAGAGAGGGGAACCGGCCAGGTAGAGACAGCAAGGGTGGTTCGTTGCTCCAGTGCCTTTCTGTTCACCTTCACACCCCTGGGCCAGACTACACTCAATCACAGGACCTACTGAAGAGATGAGTCTTCAATAAAGACTTAAAGGTCGAGACAGTCTGCACCTCTCACATGGATAGACAGACCATTCCATAAAAATGGAGCTCTATAGGAGAAAGCTCTGCCTCCAGCTGTCTGCTTAGAAATTCTAGAGACAATTAGGAGGCCTGCGTCTTGTGACCGTAGCGCACGTGTAGGTATGTACGGCAGGACCAAATCAGAGAGATAGGTAGGAGCAAGCCCATGTAATGCTTTGTAGGTTAGCAGTAAAACCTTGAAATCAGCCCTTGCCTTAACAGGAAGCCAGTGTAGGGAGGCTAGCACTGGAGTAATATGATAAATTTTTTTGGTTCTTGTCAGGATTCTATCAGCTGTATTTAGCTGTATTTAGTGCTTTACCTGGGTAGCCAGAAAGTAGATCATTGCACTAGTCTAAACTAGAAGTAACAAAAGCATGGATTCATTTTTCTGCATCATTTTTGGACAGAACATGTCTGATTTTTGCAATGTTACGTAAATGGAAAAAAGCTGTTCTTGAAACAGTCTTGATATGTTCGTCAAAAGAGAGATCAGGGTCCAGAGTAACGCCGAGGTCCGTCACAGTTTTATTTGAGAAAACTGTACAACCATCCAGATTAATTGTCAGATCCAACAGAAGATCTCTCTTTCTTTGGACCTAGAACTAGCATTTATGTTTTGTCAAATATTTGCCGCCATCCACTTCCTTATGTCTGAAACACAGGCTTCCAGGGAGGGCAATTTTGGGCCTTCCCCATGTTTCATCTAAATGTACAGCTGTGTATCGTCTGCATAGCAGTGAAAGTAAACATTATGTTTTCGAATTACATCACCAAGAGGTCAAATATATAGTGGAAACAGTACATTGAGGAACGCCAACATTTATAGTTGATTTGTCAGATGACAAACCATCCACAGAGACAATCTGAAATATTTCCGACAGATAAGATCTAAACCAGGCCAGAACTTGTCCGTGTAGACCAATTTGGGTTTCCAATCTCTCCAAAAGAATGTGGTGATTGATGGTATCAAAAGCACCACTAAGGTCTAGGAGCACGAGGACAGATGCAGAGCCTCGGTCTGACACCATTAAAAGGTAATTTGCCAACTTCACAAGTGCAATCTCAGTGCTATGATGGGGATTAAAACCAGACTGAAGCATTTTGTGTATTTTGTTAGTCTTCAGGTAGGCAGTGAGTTGCTGTGCAACAGCTTTTTCAAAAACTTTTGAGAGGAATGGGAGATTTGATACAGGCCAATTGTGTTTTATATTTTCTGGGTCAAGGTTTGGCTTTTTCAAGAGAGGCTTTATTACTGCCACTTTTAGTGAGGTTGGTACATCCGGTGGATAGGGAGCCGTTTGTTATGTTCATCATAGAAGTGCCAAGCACAGGAAGCAGCTCTTTCAGTAGTTTAGTTGGAATAGGGTCCAGTATGCAGCTTGAAGGTTTGGAGGCCATGACTATTTTCATCAATGTGTCAAGAGATATAGTACTAAAACAATTGAGTGTCTCCCTTGATCCTAGGTCACAGTTATGAAAACTTAGGACACTAGAGAGGCCTTTCTACTGACTCTGAAAAACACCAAAAGAAATATGCCATGGGTCCCTGCTCATCTGCGTGAACGTGCCTTAGGCATTCTGCAAGGAGGCATGAGGACTGCAGATGTGGTCAGGGCAATAAATTGCAATCTGTACTGTGAGACGCCTAAGACAGCACTACAGAGAGACAGGACGGACAGCTGATCATCCTCGCAGTGGCAGACCACGTGTAACAACACCTGCACAGGATCGGTACATCCAAACATCACACCTGTGGGACAGGTACAGGATGGCAACAACAACTGCCCGAGTTACACCAGGAAGCACAATCCCTCCATCAGTGCTCAGACTGTCCCCAATAGGCTGAGAGAGGCTGGATGGAGATCTTGTAGGTCTGTTGTAAGTCAGGTCCTTACCAGACATCACCGGCAACAACGTCGCCTATGGGCACAAACCCACCGTCGCTGGACCAGACAGGACTGGCAAAAAGTGCTTTTCACTGATGAGTCGCGGTTTTCTCTCACCAGAGGTGATGGTCGGATTCGTGTTTGTCATTCGAAGGAATGAGCATTACACCGAGCTCTGTACTCTGGAGCGGGATCGATTTGGAAGTGAAGGGTCCATCATGGTCTGGGGCGGTGTGTCACAGCATCATCAGACTTAGCTTGTTGTCGAAACACTAAGCATTGCAGTGGAGACATCCTCCTCCCTCATGTGGTACCCTTCCTGCAGGCTCATCCTGACATGACCCTCCAGCATGACAATGCCACCAGACATACTGCTCGTTCTGTGCCTGATTTCCTGCTAGACAGGATTGTCAGTGTTCTGCCATGGCCAGCGAAGAGCCCAGATCTCAATCCCATTGAGCACATCTAGGACCTGTTGGGTCGGAGGGTGAGGGCTAGGGCCATTCCCCCCAGAAATGTCCGGAAACTTGCAGGTGCCTTGGTGGAAGAGTGGTGTAACATCTCACAGCAAGAACTGGCAAATCTGGTGCAGTCCATGAGGAGGAGATGCACTGCAGTACTTAATTCAGCTGGTAGCCTCACCAGATACTGACTGTTACTTTAGATTTTGATCCCCTCCCTCCCTGTTCAGGGACACGTTATTCCATTTCTGGAGTGGAACTTGTTCAGTTTATGTCTCAGTTGTTGAATCTTATGTTCATACAAATATTTACACATGTTAAGTTTGCTGAAAATATACGTAGTTGACAGTGAGAGGACGTTTGCTGAGTATATATAACAAATATAATATTTTTGCACAGATTTGTTGAATATTTAAGAGTTTTACTAGACAGAACTGTGCACGGGGAGACCAAAGCAACACTTCTGCAAGGTTCGTAATAATCTCCCCACTCTGAAGGTAAAGGTTGGGCATATACCTTTGGGTGGACAAAACATTACAAAACAAAACAGCTCTTTCCGTGACATAGACTGAACATGTTAATCCAGGTGAAGGCTATGATCCCTTATTGATGTCATCTGCTAAACCCACTTCAATCAGTGTAAATGAAGGGGAAGCGACAGGTTAAAGGATTTTTAAGCCTTGAGACAATTGATTGTATATGTGTGCAATTCAGAGGCTGAACGGGCAAGACAAAACATTTAAATGCCTTTGAACGGGGTATAGTAGTAGGTGCCAGGCGCACCAGTTTGAAAGTGTCAAGAACTGCAATGCTGCTGCGTTTTTCAAACTTAACAGTTTCCAGTTTGTAAGGACATCCTGCCAACTTGACACAACTGTGGGAAGCATTAAAGTCAACATTGGTCAGCATCCCTGTAGAATGCTTTCAACACCTTGTAGAGTCCATGCCCTCACGAATTGAAGATGCTCTGAGGGAAAGGGGGGTGCAACTCAATATTAGGAATGATTTTTCTTAATATTTTGTACACTCAGTGTACAGTCTTGGCCATAGGTTTTGAGAATGACACAAATATACATTTTCACAAAGTCTGCTGCCTCAGTTTGTATGATGGCAATTTGCATTTACTCCAGAATGTTATGAAGAGTGATCAGATGAAGTCCCTCTTTGCCATGAAATGAATCCCCCAAAAAACGTTATACTGCATTTCAGCCCTGCCACAAAAGGACCAGCTGACATCATGTCAGTGATTCTCTCGTTAACACAGGTGTGAGTGTTGATGAGGACAAGGCTGGAGATCACTCTGTCATGCTGATTGAGTTCGAATAACAGACTGGAAGCTTCAAAAGGAGGGTGGTGCTTGGAATCATTGTTCTTCCTCTGTCAACCATGGTTACCTGCAAGGAAACACGTGCCATCATCATTGCTTTGCACAAAAAGGGCTTCACAGGCAAGGATATTGCTGCCAGTAAGATTGCACCTGAATCAACCATTTATCGGATCATCAAGAACTTCAAGGAGAGCTGTTCAATTGTTGTGAAGAAGGCTTCAGGGCGCACAAGAAAGTCCAGCAAGCGCCAGGACCATCTCCTAAAGTTGATTCAGCTGTGGGATCGGGGCACCACCAGTACAGAGCTCAGGAATGGCAGCAGTCAGGTGTGAGTGCATCTGCATATGCACAGTGAGGCAAAGACTTTTGGAGGATGGCCTGGTGTCAAGAAGGGCAGCAAAGAAGCCCTCTCTCAAGTCTCTCTCAAGGGAAAACATCAGGGACAGGCTGATGTTCTGCAGAAGGTATAGGGATTGGACTGTTGAGGACTGGAGTAAAGTCATTTTCTTTGATGAATCCCCTTTCCGATTGTTTGGGGCATCCGGAAAAAAGCTTGTCCAGAAAAGACAAGGTGAGCGCAACCATCAGTCCTGTGTCATGTCAACAGTAAAGCATCCTGAGACCATTCATGTGTGGGGTTGCTTCTCAGCCAAGGGAGTGGGCTCACTCATAATTCTGCTTAAGAACACAGCCATGAATAAAGAATGGTACCAACACATCCTCCGAGAGCAACTTCTCCCAACCATCCAGGAACAGTTTGGTGATGAACAATGCCTTTTCCAGCATGATGGAGCACCTTGCTATAAGGCAAAAGTGATAACTACGTGGCTCAGGGAACAAAACATTGATATTTTGGGTCCATGGCCAGGACACTCACCAGACCTTAATCCCATTGAGAACTTGTGGTCAATCCTCAAGAGGCGGGTGGACAAACAAAAACCCACAAATTCTGACAAACACCAAGAATCGATTATGCAAGAATGGGCTGCCCTTAGTCAGGATGTGGCTCAGAAGTTAATTGACAGCATGCCAGGGCAGATTGCAGAGGTCTTGAAAAAGAAAGGTCAACACTGCAAATATTGACTCTTTGCATCAACTTCATGTAATTGTCAATAAAAGCCTTTGACACTTATGAAATGCTCATAATTATACTCCATATTTCATAGTAACATCTGACAAAAATATCTAAAGACACTGAAGCAGCAGACTTTGTGAAAATGAATATTTGTGTCATTCTCAAAACTTTTGGCCACGACTGTATACTCTTCCTTATCTGTTTGTTGTTTCATCCTTCCATGTCTAGACACAAAATATTAAATCAAGTTTGCCCTTGGGGTTGAACAGACTACACATTTGAACCATGTTAAGTGCCTGAAGGCACCCATGGCCGATTTTATGACTTAGGGACCAAGATATCAATCACTAAGAAGGTACCTGGAGGCCCTATTTCAATAGAAATTATATCATAGTTATCATAACATAACATAACATAATTGATCATTAATCCCTTGATCCTGGCAGTGGTTTGCAGACTCTGAGCTTTGGAGAAATATGCAGATTTTTTTATTTAATTTAAATTTGACAATTTTCTCCCCAATTTCGTGGCATTCAATTGTTAGTTAATTACTATCTTGTCTCATCGCTACAACTCCCGTACGGGCTCGGGAGAGACGAAGGTCGAAAGCCATGTGTCCTCCAAAACACAACCCAACCAAGCCGCACTGCTTCTTAACACAGCGCGCATCCAACCCAGAAGCCAGCCGCACCAATGTGTTGGAGGAGACACCGTGCACCTGGCTACCTTGGTCAGCGTGCACTGCGCCCGGCCCGCCACAGGAGTGGCTGGTGCGCGATGATACAAGGATATCCCGCCAAACCCTCCCTAACCCAGACGACGCTAGGCCAATTGTGCATTGCCCCACGGACCTCCCGGTCGCGGCCGGCTTCGACAGAGCCTGGGCGCGAGTATCTGGTGGCACAGCTAGCGCTGCGATGCAGTTCCCTAGACCACTGCGCCACCCGGGAGGCCCAATATGCAGATTTAAAGAGGAGTTCGTAATAGCTTTCTAATGATCATGATCTTTTCATCAAAGAAGTTCATGAATGTATCACTGCTGAAGTGAAAGCCATTCTCTCTTGGGGAATGCTGCTTTATAGTTAGCTTTGCAACAGTGTCAAAAATAAATTTACGATTGTTCTTATTCTCCTCAATTAAGTTGGAAAAATAGGATGTTCGAGCAGCAGTGAGGGCTCTTCATACTACACGCTACTGTCTTTCTAAGCAAATCGGAAGACTTCCAGTTTGGTGTGGCGCCATTTCCAGTCCAATTTTCTGGAAGCTCTCTTCAGGGCGTGTGTATTTTCTGTATACCAGGGAGCTAGTTCTTATGACAAATTTTTTTTGCAATACATCTAGGGTATAACGCAAGGTTAAATTAAGTTCCTCAGTTAGGTGGTTAACTGATTGTTGTACTCTGACGTCCTTGGGTAGGTGGAGGGAGTCTGGAAGGGCTGTCTGAGAATTTATAGCACGGCTTTTGATGATCCTTGGTTGGGGTCTGAGCATATTATTTGTTGTGATTGAAAACGTAATAAAATGGTGGTCCGATAGTCCAGGATTATGAGAAAATCATTAAGATCCACAATATTTATTCCATGGGACAAAACTAGGTCCAGAGTATGACTGTGGCAGTGAGTAGGTCTTGAGACATGTTGGACAAAACCCACTGAGTCGATGATGGCTCCGAAAGCCTTTTGGAGTGGGTCTATGGACTTTTCTGGCCCAGGAGGCTGGTAAACAGTAGGCTGCATAGATTTCATGGCTAGAAGCTCAAAAGACAAAAACGCAATCATTTTTTTCGTAATTAGAAATGTTCTATCGTTAATGTTAGCAACTCCACCTTTACGGGATGCACGGGGGATATGGTCACTAGTGTACGCAGGAGGAGAGGCCTCATTTAACACAGTAAATTCATCAGGCTTAAGCCATGTTTCAGTCAGGCCAATCACATCAAGATTGTGATCAGTGATTAGTTAATTGACTATAACTGCCTTGGAAGTGAGGGATCTAACATTAAGTAACCCTATTTTGAAATGTGAGATATCACAATCTCTTTCTAGAGCTGCCGCTTTCAAGTAGCGCGTCTCTAACCCGGAAGCTTATAGGAAATCCCGCTATGCTCGATTAGAGGAAAATAACATAGAAACATGCATGAGAGCACCAGCTGTTCCAGAAGACTGTGTGATCAAGCTCTCCGCAACCTTTAAACAGGTTAACATTCACAAGGCCGCAGGGCCACACGGATTACCAGGACGTGTACTGCGAGCATACTCTGACCAACTGGCAAGTGTCTTCACTGACATTTTCAACCTCTCCCTGTCCGAATCTGTAATACCAACATGTTTTAAGCAGTCCACAGGCCTGCGCCCAAGAACACTAAGGTAACCTGCCTAAATGACTACCGACTTGTAGCACTCACGTCTGTAGCCATGAAGTGCATTGAAAGGCTGCTCATGGCTCACATCAACACCATTATCCCAGAAACCCTAGACCCACTCCGATTTGCATACCGCCCCAACAGATCCACAGATGATGCAATCTCTATTGCACTCCACACTGCCCTTTAATAGGAACACGTATATGAGAATGCTATTCATTGACTACAGCTCAGTGTTCAACACCATAGTGCCCTCAAAGCTCATCAATAAGCTAAGGACCCTGGGACTAAACATCTCCCTCTGCAACTGGATCCTGGACTTCTTGACGGGTCGCCCCCAGGTGGTAGCACACATCCACCACGCTGATCCTCATCACAGGGGCCCATCAGGGGTGCGTGCTCAGTCCCCTCCTGTACTTCTTGTTCACTCATGACTGCATGGCCAGGCACAACTCCAACACCATCATTCAATTTGCCGATGACACAACATTGGTAGGCCTGATCACCGACAACGATGAGACACCCTATAGGGAGGAGGTCAGAGACCTGGCCATGTGGTGCCTGGACAACAACCTCTCCCTCAATGTGATCAAGACAAAGGAGATGATTGTGGACTATAGGAAAAAGAGGACAGAGCATGCTCCCATTCTCATTGAATGGTGCTGCAGTGGAGCTGGTTGAGAGCTTCAAGTTCCTTGGTGTCCACATCACCAACAAACTAACATGGTCCAAGCACACCAAGACAGTCGTGAAGAGGGCACAACAAAACCTATTCCCCCTCAGGAGACTGAAAAAAATTGCCATGGTTTCTCAGATCTTCAAAAGGTTCTACAGCTGCACCATCGAGAGCATCCTGACTGGCTGCATCACTGCTTGATATGGCAACTGCTCTGCCTTTGGCCGCAAGGCACTACAGAGGGTCGTCCAAACGGCCCAGTACATCACGGGAGCCAAGCTTCCTGCCATCCAGGACCTCTATACCAGGCGGTGTCAGAGGAAGGCCCTAAAAATGGTCAAAGACTCCAGCCATCCTAGTCATAGACAGTTCTCTCTGCTACCGCACGGCAAATGGTACTGGAGCGCTAAGTCTAGGTCCAAGAGGCTTCTTAACAGCTTCTACCCCCAAGCCATAAGATTCCTGAACATCTAATCAAATGGCTACCCAGACAGATGTATTGCCCCCCTCTCTCTCTTCACACCACTTCTACTCTCTGTTGTAATCTATGCATAGTCACTTTAACAACTCTACCTACATGTACATACTACATCAACTAACCGGTGCCCCCGCACATTGACTCTGTATCGGTACCCCCTGTATATAGTATCGCTATTGTTTTTTTTTACTGCTGCTTTTGAATTACTTGTTACTTTTTTCTCTTATTCTTATCCATATCTTTTTTTTAAACTGCATTATTGGTTAGGGGCTCGTAAGTAAGCATTTCACTGTAATGTGAACCTGTTGTATTTGGCGCATGTGACTAATACAATTTGATTCGATTTGATTTGACTAAATGTACAGATACCTTAATAGAAAATGCTTAGACATCATTTACAAATGAAGTATGTGTGTTTAGTGAATCGGTCAGATCAGATGAAGTAAGGATGACCGGGATTTTTCTCTTGATAAATGCATGAATAGGACAATTTTCCTGTCCGTTAAGCATTCAAAATGTAAAGAGTACTTTTGGGTGTCAGGGAAAATGTATGGAGTAAAAAGTACATTCTTTTCTTTAGGAATGTAGTGAAGTAAAAGTAAAAGTTCTAAAAAATATAAATAGTAAAGTAAGTACAGATACCCCAAAAAATTACTTAAGTAGTACTGTAAAGTATTTTTACTTAAGTAACCACTGCCAAGAACATGAAAGTGTTGCACTTGCACGCTGTGTGAACGAGAGCACCACGGAAGTGTGCATGTTTAGCGACGCAACTCTCCAAATAATGCTGTTCATTGAAGAAACATGCACACAACCCACGCACACACACACATGAACATACGAATTCATGCGCACACGCACACACAGGAGAAATGTAATCCTGCCATCACTGCCTGGATGCCCTATCCTGGGGGGTGAAATGTATAACTTCCAAGTTATCCTTCACTCAAGGGGAACAGGATGAGCTCAGACAAACTATGGAGGGCAGAATGTTGATCAGCAGTCCAACCAAGACCTGGGTTCAAATAGTATTATTCTATTTTTAAGTACTTAAGCTGAACTTGATTGAGGTTGCCTGGCACAATGGAATCAGTGGAATAGTCCCAAAAGTGCAGCTGCAAACCCCTCTCACCGGGCATTCCAGGTTGGGCTCAATCAAACAATAAGGAAATAGGAAAAATACTATTTGAACCCAGGTCTGAATGGGATGGATTGGGATGGGAAAGAATGTTTTAACAGGACAGTAGCCCCAGTTGCACATTAAAGGCTTCTGACTGGGAACTGTAACAAGGCAGTGGCTGTGACAGCTGAGCGTCCTCAATGCTACATAGGAAAGTGCTGGACAAGGGGTTAAATTTCAGACATTCTTACCAGTTTGGACAGGGGGGTATCCACTGTCCAGCGTGTATTTAAAATCTAAAAAGTAATAACAGTTGATTTAGCGACAGGAGGATAACAGATGCAGGGGGAAATATACCTCAACTGTTTTCCATTCCTCTTCTCCATGTTTTAGATGTAGTGCGGTGTTTAGAAATACCGAAGTGAGTCGGCTGGATAATCGGATTTGGATATGAACTGTACTACTGTGCGCTTGAGGCAAGAAGTTCTCCTAAATAGCATGAGTCTATTTCCTCCTTAATGGATAACATGTCAAATATCAACTTTGTAAGTCCCCTTGTATGGTCAAGGGTGTCTGCTACAAGAAGCAAGCATCTGCTTTAAGGACATGATGAAAAATGGAGATGATTGACTTTCAGGTGGCCATCTTGCTCTATGCTTTTGTGTGTTTTTTCTCCACTTAGGTATCTTTTGAAATGCAACTGGGAGTGCAGATTGAAGCGCAGCATTGTGTTGCCCCTTGTGAGTCCGGCAGCGACTCTGCATTCTGCCTCGCACCATTTTCCCAGAGCTTGTGTCCCCTCCGCTGCTCCCCCCCAGAGCTCCCTGGTGGCTCATAATGACCCCCCCTCCCTTGGGGGACAGAAGCAGCTGCACAGAGTCACTGGGGACTTACAACTTTACAGCTAGGACCCAGAGGGCCATTTTCACTCAAACCTACAGCTCTGGGTTGGGGCCATGACTGACAGTGTTTTTGTTGCAGTGGTCATTTCAACTCACTTGTGGTTTTGGATTTGTTATGTTTCAAACATCTCTGCCAAAAATATGTCATAATACTAACACATCTAACATTATGTACCAGAGCTACAAAATGCACAATTAAGTATCTATTTCATTCTATTGTATTATATTCTAGCTATTTTACACTACATGGCCAAAAGAATGTGGAACCCCCTTCAAATTAGTGGATTTGACCATTTCAGCTACACCCGTTGCTGACAGGTGTGAATGAAAACAAGCACACAGCCATGAAATCTCCAGAGACAAACATTGGCAGTAGAATGGCCCGTACTGAAGAGCTCAATGACTTTCAACGTGGCACTGTCATAGGATGCCACCTTTCCAACAAGTCAGTTCGTCAAATTCCTGCCCTGCTAGAGCTGCCCCGGCCAACTGTAGGTGCTGTTATTTTGAAGTGGAAACGTCTAGCATAAAAATCGTCTGTCCTCAGTTGCAACACTCACTACCGAGTTCCAAACTGCCTCTGGAAGCAACGTCAGCACAAGAACTGTTCAGCAGGAGCTTCATGAAATGGGTTTCCATGGCCGAGCAGCAGCACACAAGCGTAAGATCTTGATGCACAATACCAAGCATCGGCTGGAGTGGTGTAAAGCTTGCAGCCATTGGACTTCAGAGAAGTGGAAACGCGTTCTCTGGAGTGATGAATCACGCTTCACCACCTAGCAGTCCGGCGGACAAATCTGGGTTTTCAGATGCCAAGAGAACGCTACCTGCCCAAATGCATAGTGCCAACTGTAAGGTTTGGTGGAGAATGAATAATGGACTGGGGATGGTTTTCGTGGTTTTGGCTAGGTCCCTTAGTTCCAGTGAAGGGAAATCTTAACACTATAGCATGCAATGACTTTCTAGATGATTCTGTGCTTCTAACTTTGTGGCAAGAGTTTGGGAAAGGCCCTTTCCTGTTTCAGCATGACAAAGACCCCATGCACAAAGCGAGGTCCATACAGAACTTTTTTTTGAGATCGGTGTGGAATAACTTGACTGGCAAGCACAGAGCCCTGACTTCAACCTCACCGAACACCTTTGGGATAAATTGGAACGCCAACTGCAAGCCAGGCCTAATCGCCCAACATCATTGCCCGACCTCACTAATGCTGTTGTGGTTGAATGGAAGCAATTCCCTGCAGCAATTTTCCAAAATCTAGTGGAAAGCATTCCCAAAAGAGTGAAGGCTGTTATAGCAGCAAAGGCTGGACCAACTCCATATTAATGCCCATGATGTTTTAATGAGATGTTCGACGAGCAGGTGTCCACATACTTTTGGTAATGTAGTGTATTATATTCTACTGAAGGGTTTAGTTTGCATGTAGTCTGGCTTCAGGTTGCATATGTCAGCGATGTTGTACTGAAGTAGTCTAAACATCAACTGAATATTAGGCTGTGTGTAAAATATATACACTCGCGGCGACACTGGCATGCGCGTTGAGTGTGTGGAAACGGGCGCGACTCCCTCTCGTGGCATCGCAGTTATTAGGAGACGCGTCACTTAATCCACTTGCTAGGGAGGAGCGCAGGGCTCAGATGCTGGGGTCCTAGGCAGCCTGAGACTCTGTCGTTCGGGTTGGATTTCTTACTAAAAGAATACCACCAGTGGACTAGAATCGGACCATCCGGTGCTATGGAGCAACAAAAATATACTTACTGATACTTCATTTGAGCTTTTCTGACATTTTTACTACCTCAAAGAACTCAAAGAAAATCCCTGGCTGGAACAGTCTTCAGTTTAAAAAAAGGAATAGTTCATCCCGCATTTTCAGACAGAGGGATGGTGCTGTAATTGCGCATCGATTTTATTTTTGTTGGGAGAAAAAATACGCATTTAATAGATGAAACAGTCTAGATAACACTAGAGATGTTTATAAATTCAAGACAATTCACATCTGTGAGAAGAATGTCCCAATTCATCTCGTTTTCTTTTCATAATGGAAACACACAAAACATTATGAAAACCACTTTGTTTTCCCTTGGAATCAAACTATAACGTTTTCTTTATGGAGTTTCAAAATGACATATTCTAATTTGATGAACGAAAGCATTGATGGAATATATTTTGAAAAAGCTCTCAACGAATCTTTCCTGGGCCGAATCTTATTCACAGACAACAGCACCAACTCCACCAGCTGCACCAACATCACCCTGGACCCCCAGGTCATTGCGGTCGGGGTCTTTCTATCCGTGTTCATCTTGGTGGCTATCGTTGGGAACATTTTGGTTATCCTCTCGGTGCTATGCAATAGACACTTACAGACCGTCACCAACTTCTTTATAGTCAACCTGGCCATAGCGGACTTGCTATTGAGCATTATTGTGCTGCCTTTCTCAGCGTCTTTGGAAGTGCTGGGATGCTGGGTGTTCGGCCGGGTCTTCTGCAACATCTGGGCAGCGGTGGATGTTCTCTGCTGCACCGCGTCCATCCTCAGCCTCTGTATCATCTCCATAGACAGGTACATCGGGGTCAAACACTGCCTCAAATACCCCACCATCATGACGGAGAAGAAAGCCGCTGTCATTCTGGTCTTGGTCTGGGTCTCCTCCATGGTCATCTCCATAGGACCGCTGCTGGGATGGAAGGAACCGCCGCCGACCGACGAGAGCGTCTGCAGCATCACCGAGGAACCGGGCTATGCCCTCTTCTCCTCGCTCTTTTCCTTCTACCTGCCGCTTATGGTCATCCTAGTGATGTATTTCAGGGTCTACGTGGTGGCCCGGAGGACTACCAAGAGTTTAGAAGCTGGGGTCAAACGGGAGAGAAATAAGTCGATAGAAGTGGTGCTGAGGATTCACTGTCGGAGCATGCTGGAGGATACTTCCAAGAGTAAAAACCACCCGTTCCGGAGTTCGCTGTCCGTGCGCTTGATGAAGTTCTCCCGGGAGAAGAAGGCTGCCAAAACCCTGGCGATTGTCGTCGGGATGTTCATCCTGTGTTGGCTACCGTTTTTCTTTGTTTTACCACTGGGTAAGTGTTGGTTTGCATTATCAACATTTAATTAGCAATTGATTGGGAGTTAAAGAGGACCACAATAGAGACTACAGTCTAATTGCTTCTCTGTTTTAACCATATGTAAAATACGCGTCTCTGAATCTGTACATTTGTGGGTGCTCTCCCTTGTGTGATCAGTAGGATTCGCTGTATTGATTGACGAGCGTGCATTTTACTGCGAGGATGTAGCCTATACCTCGTGTCCATATCACTCAAATACAATTAAATTACTTTTAAGTTATATCTTGTTCACTGTGCTTATGTTTACTTAATGAAGTGCACTATTTAGAACGTGAAACAAGGATGTTTGAAATTCATCCAAGTGCATAATTAGTATGAGAAGGTTGCGCGCAGCGTGCAAACTGTCAATACAATACACTCTTTTCGTATCTGAAATTGTGAGGTATTGGTTTTTCTTTTCTTTTCTTTTTCTCTGGAAGATAAACGTAGCATACTGAGAAAATCCACTATTACGCACTATTAACACACAACATAGGCTCGGTAGCAATGTACTACAACTTATCATGAAGAGTTCTAATTGTGGCATCCGGCATCATTACACAAAACTATAAGTCCGATTTTTCACTTATATATATATACATGTGCAATTCATCGATGTATTGTTTACAGTCCATAGACATAAAATATCCTTCAAAGGCGTCATCAATTGTGCTTAAAGCCCTACTGTTTTGTAGCAGTATGTTGAAGAGCAAAAACAAGCCATTCCAATTTCTTTCCTGACATAAAAGTACACTCAAGAAAAAATATTTTATTTATCATAGTGATTAAGGAGTCACGTTAAAATATATACTATTCCCCACCAACATTAGACAACTATACTGAACATTTGAATTGCTTAAATAAGTACATGAAATCAATGATGAGAGAATAATCAGATTAATTGATAACTGCCACAGACATGGTGGTGTAGCAGGAAGATTGGCATGCCATGAACCAAGAGGTTGTGTGTTCATATCCCAGGTGAGGACATGTTGAATCCTAATTACTGTATAAATGAACATGCACCATGCAATTGTGTATCAACTATGTACATTTAATAAGCTGTGTGTAATCAGCTGCACAGACTTTTTTTTTAGTTAAGATTCCCAAATAATAGTTTCTACTTGAATGAACATATGAGTTGAGAAAACATCATTTTATTATTGACAGAATTTTTTGACAAAGTTCTCTCAAGTTGGAGCTTAGTTTGGGCCAACTAATAGTTTTTAGTTCAGGTTAACACTAGGACAGAGAAGTTGAGTCAACAGAAGAAGAAAAAGGCCTATAACCAGTTACTTAATAATAAGAGTTGTGGGTTTTTGTTTTTACAATGTATTTCCCTACAACAAACAGCTCAATAGAGAAAAGGAGTTGAAAGGGAGTAGAAAGGGAGTAGAAGGTGTTCAAACACAACACAATATACTCTACAGGTCATTAAACAGCAATAAAACAATGTGTGAGTCAGAGCAAGAACCTTTGGCTGATGGTGATTTGAGAAACAAACAGGTGACTTGCTCACAGAGCGGCAGACGGTCAATAAAATGCTAATGAGTGGTAAAGTGCTTCACTGGGTGAAATGGGGTCAGATGTGAGACGAGAGGCATAACAGGAGTTAATCAAATGCCACCCTAATTATGTCAAGTAATACGTTCTATAAGGAGCATCAATGAGAAAGAGGCAGGGGTCAAACGTGTGAAGCAGAATTCACCAAGCGTTGGCTTGTTCACCCGCTAATAGGGAACGTGAGCTGGGTTTAGACCGCCGTGAGACAGGTTAGTTTTACCCTACTGATGATGTGTGGCGGAGCCATTTATGATGACATCCTGCTGGGCAAAAACTGGTCGAATCAACGTTGTTTCCACATCATTTCAACCTTCCCAAAATGATGTGATGACATTGAGTCAACATGGGAAACTGATTGGATCCATGTAAGGGCATTTCATTTTTTTTTTCACCCAAATTCTAACCGAAGTCCAATGACATGGTGACATTTTTTGTTGATTTCACGTTAAATTCACGTTAGTTGACAACTCAAATCAAAACTAGATGTTGAACTGACGTCTCTGCCCACTGTGATGTCAAATAAGAAAGACACACACATTGTACACACCAATAGCGGTCAGTGCCATTTAAGATGAGGGAGGACACACCTCTCTTTTCTTGAGCATGGTCTCTTACAGCATATTGGATGGCTGTCATTCATATTCCATTCACCCAGTTCAATGTAACAGCGATAGTTTAAGGCTACTACATGATACTGACGTTTTCCCTATACCCATCATGAGGTTGCTACAACCTAGCTTATGAATGAAAGTTTACAACGTAGGTGCACACAGGTCGAGGAAACATTTTGAGGTGACAGAAAGTGTCATATGGACAGACAGTGACACATTCAATACTGCCTTGCATACTCTTGCCTGTATCTAGCTGATCTAGGGTGTAATCGTTTCGTTTTGTTCTGATTACTTCCATTTAAGAAACATTTTTCAACAGAATTTGGCTAAATGAATACACCCCTGATCACACGTAAACACAGTTCACTTTCATAGCAGCCATGTTGTATTCCTTCTCACAATTATGCGCTATCCTCCTCTTACCTTTTCACTTCGCTTGTGGACTTCAATCCACAACACACCAGCTAAGTCTATGACATTAAAATACCTATTTATTCTGTTTCGTCTGACTGCGCAATCCACAGTTTCATCAGACTAGCCAGGGAATGTATAAACTTGATCTCCACTGTATAAAGCATCCAAACATTATCTCACATTTCCTTTAGACTAACATGTAGTTTTCAATGGCGGAAATATGTATAAACCTTGTTGTCTGTCTCTATGACATTTACAACATTGTTTTAATATTCAAATTCTATCTCCAGCTGACCCATAGTAATGAATGTGTCACCACTTTTTCTACATTTTGGTATGTTACAGCCTTATTCTGAAATGAATAATCAATCTACATGCAATAGCCCATAATGACAAAGCAATAACAGGCTTTTAGACATTTTAGCAAATTCATCCCCCCAAAAAACTGAAATATCACATTTAAATAAGTATTCAGACCCTTTACTCAGCACTTTGTTCCAGCACCTTTGGCAGCAATTACAGCCTCAAGTCTCCTTCGTTAGGACACTACAAGCTTGCCACACCTGTATTTGGGGAGTTTCTCCTATTCTTCTAAGCAGATCCTTTCAAAATCTGCCAGGTTGGATGGGGAGAGTCGCTACACAGCTATTTTCAAGTCTCTCCAGAGATGTTGAGTTCAAGTCTGGACTGTGGCACACAAGGACATTTAGTGACTTGTCCCTAAGCAACTCCTGTGTTGTCTTGGCTGTGTGCTTAGTGTCATTGTCCTGTTGGAAAGTGAACCTTCACCCCAGTCTGAGGTCCTGAGCACTCTGGAGAAGGTTTTCATCAAGGATATCTTGGTACTTTGTTCTGTTCATCTTTCCCTCGATCCTGACTAGTCTCCCCGTCCCTGCCACTGAATAACGTCCCCACAGCATGATGCTGCCACCACCATGCTTCACCGTAAAGATGGTGCCAGGTTTCCTCCAGATGTGATGCTTGGCATTCAGGCCAAAGAGTTCAATCTTGGTTTCATCAAACCAGAGAATCTTGTTTCTCATGGCCTGAGAGACTTTAGGTGCCTTTTGGCAAACTCCAAGCGGACTGTCATGTGTGGAGTGGCTTCCATCTGGCCACTCTACCATAAAGGCCTGATTGGTGAAGTGTTGCAGAGATGGTTGTCTTTCTGGAAAGTTCTCCCATCTCCACAGAAGAACTCTAGAGCTCTGTCAGAGTGGCCATCGGGTTCTTGGTCACCTCTGTGAACAAGGCCCTTCTCCCCAGATTGTTCAGTTTGGTTGGGCGGCCAGCCCCAGGAAGGGCTTGGTGGATCCAAATGTCTTCCATTGAAGAAAGATGGAGACCATTGTGTTCTTGGGGACCTTCAATGCTGCATAAATGTTATGGTACCCTTCCCCAGATCTGTGCCACACAATCCTGTCTCTGAAATGTATGCACAATTCCTTGGACCTCATGGCTTGGATTTTGCTCTGACATGCACTGTCAACTGTGGGACCTTATATAGACAGGTGTGTGTCTTTCCAAATCATGTCCAATCAATTGAATTTACCACATCTCAAGGATGATCAATGGAAACAGTATGCACCTGAGCTCAATTTCGAGTCTCATACTTATGTAAATAAGGTATTTCAGTTTTTATTATATTATAAATTTGCAAAATAATCAAAACATGTTTTTGCTTTGTCATTATGGGGTGTTGGTTAGTGAAGACATTTTTTTATTTAATAACTTTTTTTCTAAGGCTGTAATGTAACAAAATGTGGAAAAAGTCAAGGGGTCTGAATACTTTTCGAATGCTCTGTATACAAAGAAATTTCAATTGAAAAAAAGGTCAAATGAAACAAAGTGTAGCTAGTTTGCAGTCTTTCCAGCGTCAGTTGGAAGTGATTGTTTTATCTGTGTTGTTGGCTAGCTCCTCGGAACAACAGTGTCCTAACAAGTGAGCACATTTTCTATGCCAGGCGAAATCGCACCTCATTAGCTCATTTTTATGGATGCATCCAAATAAATGTCACTAGAAAACAGCTTAAACAAATGCAAATGCAGCTACTGTTGATGTTATTCTGAGTGCACTTTTTGAAATGACTGCAAGTTAGTCATAGTTGGCTAGTTATCAAACAAGGGATAAGAATGTTGCCAGCCAGTATGGAAATGGAACATTTAGAAGGAATGACTGGGTTTGCTAGCTAAGTAATTGAAATTGAAAGTGAAAAAGAAAAAATGGAATCTCTCTCTATCTCTCTCTTGCTTTTCCTTTATGTTGGAAGAAATGTATTTGTTCAAAACTGTTCAACTATTGTCTTTCTCTCTCTTTGAGTCAACTACTCACCGCATTTTATGCACTGCAGTGCTAGCTAGCTGTAGCTTATGTTTTCAGTACTAGTTTCATTATCTGATCTTATGATTGGGAGGACAACATGTCAAGAGCTCTGATATACAAGAGCTCTGATAGGTTGGAGGATGTCCTCTTGAAATTGTCATAATTACTCTGTAAGTCTATGGAAGGGGGTGAGAACCATGAGCCTCCTAGGTTTTGTATTGAAGTCAATGTACAGAGAAGAGAACAGAAGCTAGCTGTCCTCTGGCTACACCATGGTGCTACCATACCAAGTGCTGTTAAGGCTACAATAGACCTTCATTGCAAAACGGTGTATTTTAATCAATTATTTGATGACGGGAGTATATTTAGTCTAGTTTTATCTAAAAAGAATAACTTTTAAAATGTTTTACCATTTTTATTTTTATGAAATTCACTGAGGAGTACAGTCCTCCCCGTCCTCTTCTGAGGAGCCTCCACTGGTACACACACACGCACTCTATACCTCGTCCTTTCTATTGCATTATTTACAGTATGTATCAGGAAAATCATTCAAAAGCAGAAAGATGGCCAGCACCACTTCGTTAGTTCCACCCAGCGCACAAATTTTTGGCTGCAGTTCTGTACTCTTAACAACAGAACAACAGAACAAATGGACTGTGCCCCCAAGATAGACAAAATATTTTAGAGATGGGTAATTCTAAAAGCGATATTCTGGCAAACATTGCTTTTGGAACAAAGGGTGGAGTTTAGTCAGGCACCATAGAGTTTAGAGAGGGAGGCATCTTTCAGAAGTTGTACTCTACCTCTGAGAGTAAACAACAACTAACTTTGCAATAGGGATTTCTATCATGGGAAATCCTATTCGCACCACAGGTGTTAGGTTGAAAAAGGAAAGTGTGTTTAAAACCATTGGGGATTTCCATCTCAATGGACCACTGTTTGTAACATTGTTGCAAGCCAACACAGCCTCGTTGTTTTGTATAAGCCTACACATAACATACTATGCCTACTAATCAAGTTGAGTTCCTTAGATTTCAGTTCCTACAATCCCCCGGAATGTTATTGTGCGTACTTGGCTGTTGGTTGGCTGATAGCATCTCCTGGCTCGGCTCCAACCAGCACGCTCTGCTACTTGTGCCAGGCTAGCTGAGGCCCCCCAGCCCCAGCCTTCCAACCTCCCAGCCTCTCAGTCCTCCAGCCCTCCAACCTCCAGTCCCTCAGTCCCCAGCTCCCCAACCCCGATTCAATTACTTTTAAGTTATATATCTCTTTCACTGTGAGTATGTTTACATATTCCAAGTGCACTATTAAGAAAGTGAAATATTAAACAAGGATGTTTCACCGACACGAAAGAGTCTATTAAGAGAGATGGGTAACTCTAATTGCAATATTCAGGCCGCTGACCCCAGGAACCCAACGGTCCACTGCCCTTATGACAGCTGTAATTGAATTCCTCCCATAGTCTCAACAACACACGCCCAACAGCCAGGATGAGGGGGAAGGGAGGAGGTAAAGATGGCACCATTCCACACGTACAATACTCCTCTCGTTCTTTTGTTCTCTCCCCCTCTCAAAACTTCTCTGCCTTTCCTCTTCATGTCTCTGAGTTAGCCTTTGCATGCAATGTCTTGGTAGAACGAAGTGAGAAACATCGCTTGGTAACCTCATGATAGTGCACAGAGCGAGGAAGTCAACTACCAAGACATTTCATTCAGGGTGCAACAATAAATCCACACTAAGCAACCACTGAAGGCATTGTCATTATCTTAGGCTAAAGAAATGTGGCTCTGATGATGCTCGTGACTCAATTTCTGTGGCTCCAGTCCCCATGACACATCTATTTGTGTTGGAACACAAGCTTTTAGCATTTGTCCGAACACACAAACGCACACGCAAACGCACACGTACACACACACATACAAACACACACACACACACAGCCTTAAATAGTTGCTCAAATCATTCAAATGTCATCACCTCGCCACTCAAATGTCGAGCGACCCTCCAATTCTAGGAATGCAGAGCAGTTCAAAAGAGATAATGTTTAACACTTCTTCTACGAGCCTTATCGCTGTAGGAATGTCCGTGTTAATGTGGTGGCGGAACTGCGACAGACTGACAGCAGGAGAAAATATTGTAATACAGTCAAGCCCAACGTTTCACTTTTTCCAAAAAACAAAATGTCAGTGCTGTCCATAGGTCTAATCTAAAACAGAGAAAAATATCAACTTTGGGGCCGTGTGCTGTTAAAGCCGAGGAACAAAACAAAAAATACATTTTGAGGCCGTAATGTCTCTGCCTTAAGGAGATAAACTCGTCATATATGATATGCAGTAGGCAATGTGTATAGTAATGTGACAGAAACCTTGATAAAGGATACACAAGAAGGCATAGTAATTAGTAATACAACTCTAACCATATGCAGTACCAGTCAAAAGCTTGGACACACCTACTCATTTAAGGTTTTTCTTTCTTTTTACTATTTTCTACATTGTAGAATAATAGTTAAGACATCAGAACTATGAAATAACACATATGGAATCATGTAGTAATCAAAAAAAGTGTTAAACAAATCAAAATATATGTTATATTTGTCACGACTTCCGCCGAAGTCGGTTCTCTCTTTGTTCGGGCGGCGCTCTGCGGTCGGCATCGCCGGTCTTCTAGCCATCATCAATACACTTTTAATTTTCCTTTTGTTTTGTCTTGTCTTCCCACACACCTGGTCTCATTTCCCTCATTACATGTTGTGTATTTAACCCTCTGTTCCCCCCATGTCTTTGTGCGGAATTGTTGATTGTAAGTGCATGTGCACGTTTTCTCTGGTGCGCAACGGGTTTTGTACCCATTTGTTTGTTGTTCTGGTTACCAGTGGTTTTATGAATAAAACTGCTCCGTTGATTACCCAGTTTTGCTCTCTCCGCCTGACTTCCCTGCTTCCAGTTACGCACTCCCTTACAATATTTGAGATTCTTCCAAGTAGCCACCCTTTGCCTTGATGAAAGCTTTGCACACTCTTGGCATTCTCTAAACCAGCTTCACCTGGAATGCTTTTCCAACAGTCTTGAAGGAGTTCCCACATATTCTGAGCACTTATTGGCTGCGTTTCCTTCACTCTGCGGTCCAACTCATCCCAAACCATCTCAATTGGGTTGAGGTCTTTCACTATTATTCTACAATGTAGAAAATAGTCAAATAAAGAAAAACCCTTGAATGAGTTGGTGTCCAAACTGTTGACTGGTACTGTAGATATCCGAACTCAGTACTTTTACAAACAGAACAGACACGTTGTACGTAACCTGAAACTGTAGTTACGTATCGCTTCTGATTGTTACAAAGGCATCTGAAGATGGCCTCGGCACCAGTATCACCATGTTGTTGAAGACACTGATGTTGTAAGGAAGGTCTTTGACTCCAAGCAAAACGAGACTACTGTGTGGATTTGTCCCAAAATGGGCTCCTGAGTGGTGCAGCAGTCCAAGGCACTGCATCTCAGTGCTAGAGGAATCACTACAGACCCTGGTTCGATTACAGGCTGTGTCACAACTGGCAGTAATTGGGAGTCCCATAGGGGAACGCACAATTGGCCCAGTGTTGTTAGGGTTAGGTTGAGGTATGCCGTCATTGTAAATAAGAATTTGTTCTTCACTGACTTGCCTAGATAAATAAAGATTACACCATCTCCTGCATAGTTCACTAATTTGACCAGAGCCATATGGGTCAAAAGTAGTACACTATGTAGGGAATAGGGTGCCATTTTGGACATGACTAACATGTTGTTGTGCTTTTTTCACATGATACCATTATGAATATCCCCATACCCATGGAGAGGTGGGAGGGGGCAAGGGGAGCTCTGCTTTGCCAAAGGAAATAATTAGCTCAGGAAAAACAGGCCTGCACGATGTTATCTTTGAGGATTCTTTTTTTTTCATTTCACATTCTTGATAGGTTCTGAGAGTACTTTGGCCAATAGCGAGAGGGGCTTTGCCATTTGTTTCTCTCATCATCTATTTGAAAGAAGACAAATTGTGAGGGCTTGACAAATTTAGCAGGTTGTGTCCATCAATAGACTACCTCTGTAAGCATAGCCTTCCCCCTTGGCTGTATATATATATACAGTGGGGCAAAAAAGTATTTAGTCAGTCCCCAATTGTGCAAGTTCTCCCACTTAAAAAGATGAGAGAGGCCTGTCATTTTCATCATAGGTACACTTCAAATATGACAGACAAATGAGGGAAAAAAATCCAGAAAATCACATTGTAGGATTTTTAATGAATTTATTTGCAGATTATGGTGGAAAATAAGTATGTTGGTCTAGATTTCCATGGTTTTGCCTTTTTCCCAATGTTGGTCCAGACGCAATAATAAAACAGACTTAAAGGGATACTTCATCCAAATGACAAAATTACACATTGGTTTCCCCGGTCTATGGACATGGAGTTCTGTGTTACCTTGTTCATAGATGACAGGGATAAGAAAAACTGTCATTTTTAATTTGGTTGAACTGTACCTGTAATACTGTAATACTCTCTTGAATGGGGCGGCAGGTAGCCTAGTGATTAGAGCATTGGACTAGTAACCGAAAGGTTGCAAGATCAAATCCCCAAACTGACAAGATAAAAATCTGTCATTCTGCCCCTGAACAAGGCAGTTTAACCCACTGTTCCCAGGCTCTCATTGAAAATAAGAAATTGTTCTTTGCCGACTTGCCTAGTAAAAAAAAACAAGTACATTTTTAAATAAATAAAATGCTCTCTTGAAAACGGATATTCTATAAAGGCTTACAGAAAGTGTAAGTTAAAACCGCAAGTTACTATTCAAAATATCTAAGTATCATATGGCCCAGCCAGATCCATCAGCCAGGCCTGTACGTGACTCACTCCAAGTGATTGGCACCTGTCAAAGCTTGCACTACACTGTTGCACAGTCCTTTAAGGCCTCTCCACTCAAGGTTTCAATTACAAAGCATTGATTCATAGAACAATGACCTTTACATTGAGTGTCATCTTCAATTAAGCAATCCTCTCCCCCAACACTACACTGCAGTTGATTGACAGGTAGGTCATTTGCTTATTATAAATGGCTGACATACTGAATAGTTTCCTGTAACACTTGACTTAAAACCTGCCGTTATAATGCTTTATAACTTTTTGTAAGCATGTATCAGCCATTATAACTGTGTCACAATATATTATATCTGCTGGATCTAAGAATTACAGAGTTTCTCCTGGATTTGGGAATATTACAGCTGAGATGTCACCAGCTCCTCGCGCACGTAAACCTTTTTCAAAGCATTCAATTTATAGCTTAAACTGATGTACATGGTGCCTTCAGAAAGTATTCACACCCCTTGACCTTTTCTGTCTTTTGTGTTACAGCCTGAAATTAAAATGGATTAAATTGAGATGGTTTGTCACTGGCCTCCACACAATACCCCATAATGTCCAAGTGGAATTATGTTTTTAGAAATGTCTTGAGTCAATAAGTATTCAACCCCTTTGTTATGGCAAGCTTATACAAGTTCAGGAGTAAACATTTGCTAAAGAAGTCATAAGTTGCATGGACTCACTCGGTGTGCAATAACAGTTTAACATAGTTTTTGAATGACTACCTCATCTCAGTACCCCCCACATACAATGATCTGTAAGGTCTCAGTTGAGCAGTGAATTTCAAACACAGATTCATCCAGAAAGACCAAGGATGTTATCCAATGCCTAGCAAAGCAAGGCACCTATTGGTATATTGGTAAAAAATAAAACCAGACATTGAATATCCCTTTAAACATGGTGAAGTTATTAATTACACTTTGGATGGTGTATAAACACACCCAGTCACTACAAAGATAGAGGCGTTCTTCCTAACTCAGTTGCCGGAGAGGAAAGAAACCGCTCAGGGATTTAACCGTAACTTTAAAACAGTTACAGTTTAATGGCTATGTAACGGTTGTCTTGGGTGGAAGAAGGATCGGACCAAAGCACAGCGTGGTTAGTGTTCATCTTTTTAATAAGAAACTGAACACTTCAAAAATACAAAACAACAAGGTGACAACCGAAACAGTTCTATCTGATGCAAACACACAAAGACTGAAAATAACCACCCACAAAACACAATTGAAAACAGGCTACCTACATATGGTTCTCAATCAGGGACAACGATTGACAGCTGCCTCTGATTGAGAACCATACCAGGCCAAACACAGAAATAGAAAAATATAGAAAAACTAACATAGACAACCCACCCAACTCACGCCCTGACCATACTAAAACAAAAGACAAAACAAAGGAACTAAGGTCAGAACGTGGCAGGCTATGATAGGAGAAAACAGAGGATAGATCAACAAGATTGTAGTTACTCCACAATACTACCCTAAATGACAGATTGAAAAGAAGGAAGCCTGTACAGAATACAATTATTCCAAAACATGCATCCTGTTTGCAATAAGGCACTCAAGTAAATTCTCATTCACCTTTCAGCAGGACCATAACCTAAAACAGAAGGCCAAATATACACTGGAGTTGCTTACCAAGAAGATGGTAAATGTTCCCGAGTGGCCTAATGACAGTTTTGACTTAATGCGGCTTGAAAATCTATGTCAAGGCTTGAAAATGGCTGTCTCTAGCAATGATCAACAACCAACTTGACAGAGCTTTAAGAATAAATAAAACATAATTTACAAATGACAGAGTCATCCATGATTCACCAAACTATATTTTGAAAGAGGAAGCAACGTACTTTAAGCATATGTTTTAATTTCAGTCTCCTCCATATCCACGAACTGAAGTTACTTGAAAGGATTTTTTTTTAAATGAATAGTGTAAAATGTACAGCTATACAGAAATACTCATTGGACGCCTAATTACAGAGGAGGAACTTCTAGATAAAAACTCCAGGGCTGGATGGCATACCAGTTGAGGTACAGTACCAGACAAACGTTTGGACACACCTAGAAAGAATTTAGAAATGTTGCACAATCCAGGTGTGCAGCTGGTCTGTATTTCAAAAACCTGCTTTCACTTTGTCATTATGGGGTATTGTGTGTAGATGGGTGAAACAATTTATCATATTGAAATCCATTTTGAATTCAGATTGTAAGACAACAAAATGTGCAAGGAGTCAAAGAGTATGACCACTTTCTGAAGGCACTGTAAGGTTGGGACTCTGGGAACTGTTAAACTGTCACGACTGAACTTTTCAAAACCATATCCTCACAAAATACAACAAAAAAAACATCTTCTCGAAAGAGAAGCTCCACATAAAAGAGACTCCGTAAACTCCTAAAAGCAGCTGAAGTACTATAAAGTAGTTATTCATCTCCGGCTGCTGACGTCATGGCAACAGCGGCGATGTGTCAAGGCAACAAGCCAAATCAATCCAGGCACTTCCTAAGTAGCATATGACTCGTGACTACAATCGGAATTCATCGCTCAAAGTTGATGTCATTTTGCCAATTAGAATCAATACACAACTACTTTTCCCATGATGCCTTGTGTCTGATAGTTCATTTTAATGCTGTGTTGTTGTGTTGAACCAGTCAGCAGTGAAGCCTCTGGGAAGAACAGGACCAAAGGGACATAAATCTCTCCTTCTGGCAGATGTAAATTGGCATGACTCATTCTTGAAACACGATTCCTAGCTCCGCACCAGATGAAAACCAATCTCAAACTGGGCAGATGAGGGCAGACTAGGGGAAGGAGGGTATAGAGCTGTTTATATGACACATATCCCCCCTGCGGCAAAGTTAGGAGTGTGTGCATGTGAGTGTGAATAATGAATCTGTGTGCACTGTATACACAACAGACCTGGGTTTGAAATATTTTCAAATACTTTGAACGTTCCCTTGAGTCTGCCTAGAGTGCCAGAAGGGCTGTCACGACTTCCACCGAAGCTGGTCCCTCTCCTTGTTCGGCCAGCGTTCGGAGGTCAAAGTCACCGACTTTCTAGCCATCGATGATCCTCTTTTCGTTTTCCTTTGGTTTTGTCTTGTATCACACCTGGTTCCAATCCCATCAATTACATGTTATGTATTTAGCCCTCTGTTCCCCCTCATGTCCTTGTCGGTGATTGTTTGTTTGTAAGCAAGTTATTTTCTTGTGGTGCGACGGGTTTTGTACCCACTTGTATTATTTTGTATATTTTGGTTTTCTGAGTTTTCAAGCACTTATTAAACTGCTCCGTTTATACCAAGTTCGATCTCCTGCCCCTGACTTCCCTGCCACCAACACACACCCCCTTACATGGGCACACTTTAGGGACTCTTTCATTGGTTACATTGCGACAGGCAAGCTCAATCACAGCAAACAGCAAACTATTGTATAGTTCCCCCAAAACTGGCAGAAAAGAGCCTGATAGTTGTATCATTGTTTCGTCATCAGCCTTCTACATCAAGTACACAACACTAATAACGAGAGAAAACAAAGCAAGACCTCAAACAATGAACCACCAGTGAGTTTCACTCTGTCTCCATCACCCACCTAATGGTACCGAGTCTTCCTGTAGTAGTAGCCTAATGGGCCACATACATCCGACAACAGTACAGTAGTCTATAATGGTGTCATCAGTCAGATCTTACACAGGGGGTCACAAGGGGTTTTCTGGTTCTTTAAAGGGGTCGTTATGTACAGTAATGCCCCCAAAAATCTGGCTTGGTGGTGGTGGGTTCCTCCGAGCAACACTAGCACACCAATTACCCATTACACACAAGCACACGCAGACACACCAATTACCCATTGCACACACATACGTATGCACACACACACCAATCTTGTCCAAAAGGAACACGCTTTCATCTCAGAGACCTGACTACCACCCAAATTACCGCCATACTGGCCAAGAGAGGAGGCCTGTTGTGACCCTATGTCAGGTTGTTAAAGCCACTCCAGTGGGTGATGATGGCTGATGATAACCTCTCCTCCCCTCCCTCACTACACTACCTCCTTTCCTCTCTACTTGCAAGCGTGCCTCTCTTTTGCTATTTACATCTTTGCTACTGGTATAGTGCCTGTGAAGCCGGTGCAATGCTGACACTTGCAAGTAGACTGTGTGTGTGTGTGTGTGTGTGTGTGTGTGTGTGTGTGTGTGTGTGTGTGTGTGTGTGTGTGTGTGTGTGTGTGTGTGTGTGTGTGTGTGCGTGCGTGTGCGTGCGTGTGCGTGTGCGCGTGCGCGTGTGTGTGTGTGCGTGCGTGTGTGTGTGTGTGTGTGTGTGTGTGTGTGTGTGTGTGTGTGCGTGCGTGTGCGTGCGTGTGCGTGCGTGTGTGTGTGCGTGTGCGTGCGTGTGCGTGCGTGTGCGTGTGTGTGTGTGTTTTCCTCACAAGCATAGTGAAACAAGGAACATTTGGACAAGTGGGGACATTTCACCTGTCCACACAAAGAAAAAGGCTATTTTAGGCTTACGTGTTAGATTTAGGGTTAGGGTTACAATTAGGGTTTGGGTCAGGGGTAAAAGTAAGGTGGTACGGTCCGGTACGGTGTCCCGGCAAAATAAATAATGTGGGTACGTCGTAGAAGTAAAACATGAGCCTATATGGGTTCGAGCCCAGGCTCTGTCGCAGCCGACTGTGACCGGGAGGTCCATGGGGCAACGCACAATTGGCCTAGCGTCGTCCGGGTTAGGGAGGTTTTGGCCAGTAGAGATATCCTTATCTCATCGCGCACTAGCAACTCCTGTGGCGGGCCGGGCGCAGTGCACGTTAACCAGGTCGCCAGGTGCACGTTGTTTCCTCCGACACATTGGTGCGGCTGGCTTCCGGGTTGGATGCGCGCTGTGTTAAGAAGCAGTGCGGCTTGGTTGGGTTGTGTTTCGGAGGACGCATGGCTTTCGACCTTCGTCTCTCCCGAGCCCGTATAGGAGTTGTAGCGATGAGACAAGATAGTAACTACTAACAATTGTATACCATGAAATTGGGGAGAAAAGGGGGTAAATTCTTTTAAAAATAAATAAAAATAAAACATGAGCCTACCACAATAATTAAATCAAAATGTCAAGAAAACTGTAGGCTATTACATAAATTGGCTATTGCACCAATACACTGAAAACGAGGAGACAGCCTATATGGAGGAGGTCAGAGACCTAATCGTGTGGTGCCAGGACAACAACCTCTCCCTCAATGTGATCAAGACAAAGGAGATGATTGAGGACTACAGGAAAAGGAGGACCGAGCACTCCCCCATTCTTATCGACGGGGCTGTAGTAGAACAGGTTGAGAGCTTCAAGTTCCTTGGTGTCCACATCACCAACAAACTATCATAGTCCAAACACACCAAGACAGTTGAGAAGAGGGCACGACAAAGCCTATTCCCCCTCAGGAGACTGAAAATATTTGGCAATGGTCCTCAGATCCTCAAAAGGTTCTACAGCTACACCATTGAGATCATCCTGACTAGTTGCATCACTGCCTGGTATGGCAAATGCTCAAGCTTCCTGCCATATAAGTCCTCTACTGTATATCAGGTGGTGTCAGATGGATGCCCTAAAAATGGTCAAAGACTCTAGTCACGCTATTCATTCTGCTACCGCACGGCAAGCTGTACCAGAGCGCCAAGTCGAGGTCCATGAGGCTTCTTAACAGCTTCTACCCCCAAGCCAAGACTACTGAACATCTAATCAACCGGCTACCCAGACCCCTCTTTTACCCTGCTGCTACTCTCTGTTTATAATCTATGCATAGTCACTTTAACTCTACCTACATGTACATATTACCTCAATTACCTCGACTAACCGGTGCCCCAGCACATTGACTCTGTACCGGTAGCCCCTGTATATAGCCTCACTTGTTATTTTACTGCTGCTGTTTAATTATTTGGTAAGGTTAGAATTATGGTTAGGGGTTAGTTTTAGGGTTAGAAGTTAAGGTTAGTGGTTTGGGATTAAGGTTAGGTTTAAAGGATCTTTTTTTAAATGTTAAACTTAATATTAATCTCCAGCACCACCCCATATGTTAAAATGGGACGTTTCTATGTTTGTAGTTGTCATGCCCTGACCTTAGAGAACCTTTTATTTCTCTATTTTGGTTAGGTCAGGGTGTGACTAGAGTGGGTAGTCTTGTTGTTTCTTTTTTATGTTGGCCTGGTATGGTTCCCAATCAGAGGCAACTGTCTATTGTTGTCTCTGACTGGGGATCATATTTAGGCAGCCTTTTCCCACCTGTTTGTGGGATCTTGATTTTGTATTGTTGCTTTTCGGCCCTACAAAGCTGCACGTTCGTTTTGTTACTCTTCATTGTTTTGTTGCTGGTTCACATTAATAAATATGATGAACGCCTTCCACGCTGCACCTTGGTCCAATCCTTCCAACAACGATCGTTACAGTACTAAAAAACTTAGAGGAAGACAGGTTTTTCCAGCAATATTGGTGTGCCTTATGTGATTTTAACCACTTATGAGTAGGCATTGCCTACTAATTAATTGCCTACTAATTGGCTGATGATGTCATTGGAAACATCTATCTTCTTTTTTTGTACAAAACATAGAAAAGCGCTATTTTCACATATGTTGATGTTGGGGTGGTGCTGGAGATGATGAATATGAAGTTAAAAATATATAAATGTCCCTTTAAGAATAGGTTAAGCCCTAGAGATTTAGGGTTAGTGGTTAAGGAAAATTGGATTTTGAATGGGAATCAGTTGTTTGGTCCCCACAAGGATAGTGTGCGTGTGTACCACGTCAGCTCCAATCTAAACTAAACTGCCCACAGGTCCCTAAGGAGAGGGCTCAGGCCAGGGCAAGGAGAGATGAAGGAAAGGAGGGCCAGTCAACACCGTGGCGGAGATGAGATGAGATTAGGGACGTGGGGGCTGTACCAAGCGTTCCTCTCCACTGAAACGTCTCTACCAAGATTACCGTTTTTCGTAGCGGTCTATGTCCGTACCGGACCGTACCACCTTACTTTTACCCCTGACCCAAACCCTAATTGTAACCCTAATCCTAAATCTAACACGTAAGCCTAAAATAGCCTTTTTTGTTGAGTGCCGGTATCGGTTTGTGGTGGTAAATAGACAGCTATGAAAAAAATAGATTGAAACTCTCTAGATAAATAGTATGGTCTGCTACTTATCAAGAGGTAATTCCAACTCAAGTGAGCAAAACCTAGAGACTTCCAGAGATCGCGCGCCAGCTGTTGTTTACAGGGAAACACACACCTCCCACCTTAACCTTACCCGAAGAAGCTGCTGTTCGCTCTTGACGATGCACAGCAAAAACAGCTAGATGTATCTCATTTGAGGCCAATTCTTGTCTTACACACAAAATCTTCAAGATTATCACAGATCCTAACACCTCTCTCCTCTGTCCCCTCCCAGGCTCCTTCTTCCCGGCACTGAAGCCATCTGACATGGTCTTTAAGGTCATCTTCTGGCTGGGCTACTTCAACAGCTGCATTAACCCTGTCATCTACCCGTGCTCCAGCAAAGAGTTCCAGCGCGCCTTCACCCGCCTCCTCCGCTGCCAGTGCCACCGCCGCCGCCGAGTCCTGCGGCGTTTCTATGACCAGCACTGGCGCACAGCCGTCAAGGGCCATCACAACCAGGGCATAGATGGCAGGGAAATGGGTACTATGGGTATTGGCAATGCCAGTGTGACAGACTACCGGCCGGGGTACTCCATCAACCATGAATCGTGCGGGAGCTCGCACTACTACAAGGGTACTAAAGGACGTTCACTGAGTTTTAAAGGGTGGAGCCTGTTCCCGCCACTACAGAAGTCATCGTTCCAGCTCAAGGAGAAAATGAACAATCTGTCCAATAAGATTAAGGGAGGCGTCGCGACGCCCTCCCTTGCGAGGACAGAGATTGACACGGTTTCCATGGGGATTTACAACGACGTCGCCGAGCAGAGCTGCTATCAGATCTATGACCTTACAGAGTGCTACGGCCTGAAGGAGACAGACATCTAGATTCTAGAGGGACAGACAAAGGGAGTGGCGAATGTGGATGGCTACTGTCATTTGAATTGCTTCTTCAATGACATTTGCAGTGACGCTGCAAGTGAAAGCACGTGATGGTTTGCCATTGGAGTATCAATACAGGGAATGACCGATACAATTCCTTCCTTAAATCACCTAGTTGGGGTTTATCGTTGCGAAGCAGAAAGAGGTAAGAGTCAAAAGGAAGTGCTCTTTTCCATTTGCACAACGGAATGGAATGAGGAAATTCCACAAAATGTAAGATCGGAACTTGGGGTTATCATGGGACCATTTGACCAGCAAACAAACAAGACTGGAGGAACATTTGTCTGCAGAGAGTTGTTTGGACATCGATCAAAGGCCTGAGTTCATTTTGTCTGGAAATGGCCCAATTTGATCCGAGCACAAATTGCTCCAAAATATGATATCGAACCTTAATGATTGTATCGCGTTTGTTTCATTTTGTTGGATGGCGATTGAAGTGAAGTGGAATGGAGCGTTATTTATTTGAGCTGCGTTAAAAAGACAAGCGCAGAACAATAAGTGGGTATGGAAAAGGCACTTTCTGGACAAGTGGCAAGATGTCAAACTGACTTCTCATTGATAGTGACCGGCTGCTGATGATCCCAGCCTATGTCCTTTGAGCATTCTCACTCTCAAGTCCAAACAGCTCAACCCCTACAACCAGCAGCAACATCGAGACACAATGTCACAACTCACAACTCCCATTTTACCATAACCTACTGACAAACACCCCTTTTCTAGGGTATCAGCTCATCCAGCTCAACTTAACACAATGCAGCTGGGCATAGACATGTGTTCTCTTAGAGAAAGCATATATCACAAAGTGAAAGCCACTGACTTGAATGACGAAAGCATTGCACAGGAACATTTCGGGGTGAAGTGAGTAAACATAGGGTAGTGTATGGGTGATAATAATTGCATCTGATTATTTTGCTAAGTGAACGAGTGAGGTGAACTGTGATGAACTGACATTAGCAGACCTCTGTGAAATTGCATTATAAAAGTGATGGGTCACATTCAGACGGGAAACAATGTACGGAGCAGTTGAATAAGTAGCATGGTGTATTTACCTTAACGGCAATCAGAGCCAGAGAGAAGAGAGGTCAGAGAGAAGAGAGGTCATTTATCTTTTGAAAGGACAATGATTGACAGAATGAAATCCTTGAACACGTTGATTACAGTATTTGTCTGTTCTTTGCATTGCCAAAAATACGCTTTTGTTTCGTTTGTATTTGCTGATGGTTCAATGACGTCTGTCAATGTTAAGCAAAATAAAATGGATGTCAGTCCTGGAGGGCCTTGGTCAGTGCAGGCTTTTGTTCCAGCCTAGCACTAAAACTCTAGGCTGAAGCGATTCAACTGAGCAACTGGTGAAACCTTAACTGGCTGTATCAGGTACATTGTACGGTGGCTAGGTTTGGACAAAATACCCACACAAACTACACACCACATATGCATTGTAACTACATATTGTACTGTACCTGTCATTCCCAGCAGGTGTCACTATTGGCAGCTGCTATTTACCATTTACTGTAATGCCCTACCAGCTGCATTCCCTCATAATCACAATTCAGTTAAAAATGTCCATGATCACATCAAAGATGTCTTCTCAGACACCAATGGAGTAATAGTAGCACTACCAGAGTACTATAATTACTGTATCACAGATGAGGGCATAAAAAATGGTTCCTTGCCTCTGTGTGTTACACACCGAGTGTACAGAACATTAAGAACACCTTCCTAATGTTGAGTTGGTTGTCTAGGTTTTAATTCAAAGGAAAAACTAAAACCTGCAGACACTAGGACCTGCATGAATGAGTTTGACAGCCTTGATCTACACTGATTGAATTGGATTTAACAAGTGACATCAATAAGGGATCATATCTTTCACCTGTATTCACCTGGTCAGTCTGTCACAGAAAGAGCAGGTTTTCCTAATGTTTTGTCAACTCAGTGTACACCCCCCCCATCATTTTTGAGACAAAGGAAAGCACTAGACATAAATCATAGTCCCTGTGTCCCAAACGGCACCCTATTCCTTATATAGTGCACTACTTTTGACCAGAGCACTATAGTGCTTAATGGGGGATAGAGTGCCATTTGGGACGTTGCCTTAAGTACTGTATGAGTCAGCCGCTGTGTGAGGGGCCCGGCCAAAATCTCTGCCAAGCTGACAATAACAAAATGGCCATGCAAGCAATTACTCCAGACAGAGACTTCAGCTAAGAGGACTGAGAGAGAGAGAGAGAGAGAGAGAGTTGTATTGTCCTGTGCACAAGAACAGTGAAATGCCTTCATTGATTTCCCAACAATGAAGTAATCAATATCAGTAGTAATACAGCTGAAGTCGGAAGTTTACATCCACTTAGGTTGGAGTCACTAAAACTTGTTTTTCAACCACTCCACAAATTTCTTGTTAACGAACTATAGTTTTGGCAAGTCGGTTAGGACATCTACTTTGTGCATGACACAAGTCATTTCTTCAACAATTGTTTACAGACAGATTATTTCACTTATAATTCACTGTATCACAATTCCAGTGGGTCAGAAGTTTACATACACTGAGTTGACTGTGCCTTTTAACAGCTTGGAAAATTCCAGAAAATGATGTCATGGCTTTAGAAGCCTCTGATAGGCTAATTGACATCATTTGAGTCAATTGGAGGTGTATTTGGATGTATTTCAAGGCCTACCTTCAAACTCAGAACCTCGTTGCTTGACAACATGGGAAAATCAAAAGAAATCAGCCAAGACCTCAGAAAACAAATTGTAGACCTCCACAAGTCTGGTTCATCCTTGGGAGCAATTTCCAAACGCATGAAAGTACCACGTTCATCTGTACAAACAATAGTACGCAAGTGTAAACACCTTGGGACCACACAGCCATCATAGCGCTCAGGAAGGAAACACGTTCTGTCTCCTGGAGAGGAACGTACTTTGGTGCGAAAAGTGCAAATCAATCCAAGAACAGCAGCAAAGGACCTTGTGAAGATGCTGGAGGAAACAGGTACAAAAGTATCTATATCCACAGTAAACCGAGTTCTATATCGACATAACCTGAAAGACCGCTCAGCAAGGAAGAAGCCACTGCTCCAAAACCGCCATAAAAAAAGCCAGACTACGGTTTGCCACTGCACATGGAGACAAAGATCATACTTTTTGGAGAAATGTACTCTGGTCTGATGAAACAAAAATAGAACTGTTTGGCAATAATGACCATCGTTATTTTTGGAGGAAAAAAGGGGGAGGCTTGCAAGCCGAAGAACACCATCCCAACAGCACAAACATTATTTTGTGGGGGTGCTTTGCTGCAGGAGGGGCTCGTGCACTTCACAAAATACATGGAGTCATGAGGAAGGAAGATGATGTGGATATTTTGAAGCATCATCTCAAGACATCAGAGCTTGGTTAAAGCTTGGTCGCAAATGGGTCTTCCAAATGGACAATGACCCCAAGCATACTTCCAAAGCTGTGGCAAAATGGCTTAAGGACAACAAAGGCATTTGGAGTGGCCATCACAAAGCCCTGACCTCAATCCTATGGAAAATTTGTGGGCAGAACTGAAAAAGCGTGTGTGAGCAAGGAAGCCTACAAACCTGACTCTGTTACACCAGCACTGTCAGGAGGAATGGGCCAAAATTCACCCAACTTATTGTGGGAAGCTTGTGGAAGGCTACCCGAAATGTTTGACTCAAGTTAAACAATTTAAAAGGCAATGCTACCAAATACTAATTGAGTGTATGTTAACTTCTGACCCACTGGGAATGTGATGAAAGAAATAAAAGCTGAAATAAAACATTTTCTCTAGTATTATTCTTACATTTCACAGGGAATTTCTACTAGGATTAAATGTCAGGAATTATGAAAAACTGAGCTTAAATGTATCAACTGTATGTTTCAACTGTACAAATAGTAAAGCAGAACAAAGAAGAACACAAGGAAGTAAGTGAGCTATATAAAGGGTCAGTTCCAGGGTCAGTGCCAATACCATATTTACAATGTGCAGGAATACTGGAGTGGTAGGGGCAGACAAGTACAGGGCTAAAGTGTGATTAGTCATCAGGATACTGTACATGATAAACAGAGCAGCATACAGTATATGGGGATTGTGTGTGTGTGTGTGTGTGTGTGTGTGTGTGTGTGTGTGTGTGTGTGTGTGTGTGTGTGTGTGTGTGTGTGTGTGTGTGTGTGCGTAGAGCGTATGAATGTGCTACAGTGCCTTCGGAAACTATTCACACCCCTTGACTTTTTCACATTTTGTTACGTTACAGCCTTATTCCAAAATAGATTAAATACGAAAAAAGACTCTGAAATCTCCACGCAATATCCCATAATTAAAAAGTAAAAATAGGTTTTTGAAATGTTTGCAAATCTTTAAAAAATAATGTATTTACATAAGTATTCAGACCCTTTGCTATGAGAGTCGAAACTGAGCTCAAGTGCATCCTGTTTCCATTGATCATCCTTCAGACGTTTCTACAACTTCATTGGAGTCCACCTGGTGTAAATTCAATTGATTGGATACTATTTGGAAAGGCACACGCCTGTCTATTTAAAGTCCCACAGTTGGCAGTGCATGTCAGAGCAAAAACCAAGCCATGAAGGAATTTTCCGTAAATCTTTGAGACAGGATTGTGTTGAGGCACAGATCTGTGGAATGGTACCAAAACATTGCTGCCACTACCATGTTTCACCGTAGGGAAGGTGCCAGGTTTCCTCCAGACGTGACGCCATGTTTCCTCCAGACATCAGACTAGAGAATCTGAGAGTCTTTAGGTGCCTTTTTGGCAAACTCCAAGTGGGTTGTTACATGTATTCAGGGAACCACACCTGCAAAGCCTGTTACACACCTTCCTAAGGTAAGTCTGAATACAAACTACTGAGAAGTGCAAAGGAAAGGCATGTGTAAGAAAGGTGTAATTTCCTCAATCGGAATCGGGCCCTTAGAGACTTATCCAATAAGACTCATAGCTGCCAAAGGTGTTTCTAACATATATTGACTCGGGGAGTTGAATATGTATCAAATCAAGGTATAGTATTGTTTTTTTATTTTTTTATTTTTTGGGGGTGATTTTTCTTCCACTTTTGTATTTTGTGTAGACCAATGACAACAAAGAAATCCTGATTACATTCATTTCAATCCCACTTTGTACTGCAACAAAATTTGAGAGGGGTGAATACTTATCAAATCAAATCAAATGTATTTATATAGCCCTTCTAACATCAGCTGATATATCCAAGTGCTGTACAGAAACCCAGCCTAAAACCCCAAACAGCAAGGAATGCACGTGTAGATGCACAGTGGCTAGGAAAAAACTCCCTAGAAAGGCCAAAACCTAGGAAGAAACCTAGAGAGGAACCAGGCTATGAGGGGTGGCCAGTCCTCTTCTGGCTGTGCAGGGTGGAGATTATAACAGAACACGGTTACGTAGATGGAAAAAAGCTGTCCTTGAAACAGTCTTGATATGTTCGTCAAAAGAGAGATCAGGGTCCAGAGTAACACTGAGGTCCTTCACAGTTTTATTTGAGACGCCTGGACAAGCATCAAGATTAATTGTCAGATTCAACAGAAGATCTCTTTGTTTCTTGGGACTTAGAACAAGCATCTCTGTTTTGTTCGAGTTTAAAAGTAGAACGTTTGCAACCATCCACTTCCTGTCTGAAACACAGGCTTCTAGCAAGGGCAATTTTGGGGCTTCACTATGTTTCATTGAAATGTACAGCTGTGTGTCATCCACATAGCAGTGAAAGTTAACATTATGTTTTCGATTGACATCCCCAAGAGGTAAAATATATAGAGAAAACAATAGTGGTCCTAAAACGGAACCTTGAGGAACACCGAAATTTACAGTTGATTTGTCAGAGGACAAACCATTCACAGAGACAAATTGATATCTTTCCGACAGATAAGATCAAGAAGAACAAGCCAGAACTTGTCCGTGTAGACCAATTTGGGTTTCCAATCTCCAAAAGAATGTGGTGATCGATGGTATCAAAAGCAGCACTAAGGTCTAGGAACACGAGGACAGATGCAGAGCCTCGGTCTGATGCCATTAAAAGGTCATTTATCACCTTCACATGTGCAGTCTCAGTGCTATGATGGGGTCTAAAACTAGACGGTATCATTTCATATACATTGTTTGTCTTCAGGAATGCAGTGAATTGCTGGGCAACAGCTTTTTCAAAATTCTTAGAGAGAAATGGAAGATTCAATATAGGCCGATAGTATTTTATATTTTCTGGGTCAACATTTGGCTTTTTCAAGAGAGGCTTTATTACTGCCACTTTTAGTGAGTTTGGTACATCCGGTGGATAGGGAGCCGTTTATTATGTTCAACATAGGAGGGCCAAGCACAGAAAGCAGCTCTTTCAGTAGTTTAGTTCGAATAGGGTCCAGTATGCAGCTTGAAGGTTTAGAGGCCATGATTATTTTCATCATTGTGTCAAGAGATATAGTACTAAAACAATTGAGTGTCTCCCTTGATCCTAGGTCCTGGCAGAGTTGTGCAGACTCTGAGCTTTGGAGGAATATGCTAATTTCAAGAGGAGTCCGTAATTTGCTTTCTAATGATCATGATCTTTTCCTCAAAGAAGTTCATGAATTTATTACTGCTGAAAGCCATCCTCTCTTGGGGAATCCTCCTTTTCGGTTAGCTTTGCGACAGTATCAAAAATACATTTCGGATTGTTTTTATTTTCTTAAATTAAGTTGGAAAAATAGGATGATCGAGCAGTAGTGAGGACTCTTCGATACTGCACGGTACTGTCTTTCCAAGCTAGTCGGAAGACTTCCAGTTTGGTGTGGCGCCATTTCCGTTACAATTTAATGGAAGCTTTCTTCAGAGCTCGGGTATTTCCTGTATACCAGGGAGCTAGTTCTTATGACAAATGTTTTTAGGGGTGCAACTGCATCTAGGGTATTGTGCAAGGTTAAATTGAGTTTCTCAGTTAGGTGGTTAAGTGATTTTTGTCCACTGACGTCCTTGGGTAGGCAGAGGGAGTCTGGAAGGGCATCAAGGAATCTTTGGGTTGTCTGAGAATTTATAGCACGACTTTTGATGCTCCTTGGTTGGGGTCTGAGCAGATAATTTTTTGCGATTGCAAACGTAAAAAAAATGGTGGTCCGATAGTCCAGGGTTATGAAGAAAAACATTCAGATCCACAACATTTATTCTATGGGACAAAACTCGGTCCAGAGTATGACTGAGACATGTTGGACAAAACCCACTGAGTTGATGATGGCTCCGAAAGCCTTTTGGAGCGGGTCTGTGGACATTTCCATGTGAATATTAAAGTCACCAAAAATGTGAATATTATCTGCTATGACTACAAGGTCCGATAGGAATTCAGGGAACTCAGTGAGGAACGCTGTATATGACACACACTCTAGTAGAATAAACAACATGGAGGCCCAACAAAATCTTGGTTATCTCGCCCAAAACACTGCATGTGTGATAAAATGGTAACTTTGCCCCAAGTCTAACCCCTCAGAGACTAAGCCCTGTCTTAGCCGTTCAGGTTCTTCTAAATGGATACCAAGGATTATTTTGCTATTTGATTTTGAAATGTAAGACCCTTTGAAGTATAAAAAAATATCAACAAATAGGCTAATAGCCTTACTGCTATTAGCCCATACAAACACATTGAATAACATATTCTCTACATGGAACAACAGATATTCCAAAAATATATCAAAAGGAAGTCTGGGGAAGGGTACCAAAAATTTCTGCAGCATTTAAGGTCCCCAAGAACAGTGGCCACCATCATTCTTATATAGAAGAAGTTAAGAACCACCAAGTATCTTCCTAGAGCTGGCCGCCCGGCCAACTGAGCAATCGGGGGAGAAGGGCCTTGGTCAGGAGGTGACAAAGAACCTGATGGTCACTCTGACAGAGCTCCAGAGTTCCTCTCTGGAGATGGGAGAACCTTCCAGAAGGACAACCATCTCTGCAGCACTCCACCAATCAGGCCAGACAGAAGCCACTCCTCAGTAAAAGGAGGAAACCTGACACCATCCCTATGGTGAAGCATGGTGGTGGCAGCATCATGCTGTGGGGGATGTTTTTCAGCGTCAGGTACTGGGAGACAATTCAGTATGGAGGGAAAGATGAACGGAGGAAAATACAGAGAAATCCTTGATGAAAACCTGCTCCAGAGCACTCAGGACCACAGACTTGGGTGAAGGTTCACCTTCCAACAGGACAACGACCCTAAGCAAACAGCCAAGACAACGCATGAGTGGCTTCGGGACAAGTCTCTGAATGTCCTTGAGTTGCCCAGCCAAAGCCGGGACTTGAGCCCGATCGAACATCTCTGGAGAGACCTGAAAATGGCTGTGCAGCAACGCTCCCCATCCAACCTGACAGAGCTTGAGAGGATCTGCAGAGAAGAATGGGAGAAACTCCCCAAATACAGGTGTGGCAAGATTGTAGCGTCATCCCAAGAAGACTCAAGACTGTAACTGCTGCCAAAGGTGCTTCAACAAAGTGCTGAGTAAAGGGTCTGAATACTTGTGTAAATGTCATATTTCAGTTTTTATTTTTTATGAATTAGAAAACTTTTCTAAAAAACAAATTTTTGCTTTGTCATTATGGGGTATTGTCTTTAGATTGATGAGGGCAAAAAAAAACAACTTGATCCATTTTAGTATAAGCCTGAAACATAACAGAAATGTGGAAAGTCAAGGGGTCTGAATACTGTCCAAAAGCACTGTACATGTCCATGGTGCAATCAAATTTAGAACCCCCCCCCTCCCCATTATAAACTCCCTAGTAATGCCTAAGGATTTAGTAAGACTTTACACATGACTTTACTGACAAAATGAACTGGTGCAACACAACTGCGGTGTAGGATGGGAACCTACAGTGTTATATCATAAACACAGGGTAGCCTAGTGGTTAGAGCGTTGGACTAGTAACCGAAAGGTTGAAAGTTTAAATCCCCGAGCTGACAAAGGTACAAATCTGTCGTTCTGCCCCTGAACAGGCAGTTAAACCCACTGTTCCTAGGCCGTCATTGAAAATAAGAATTTGTTCTTAACTGACTTGCCTGGTAAAAAAAATATCATAAACTACTTCCCAGCCGATAAGCTTCGTCCTCCATCAGAACTTGTTTTGATGTTTCTTGCAGACGAAAACAGCCAAAACAAGTGATGCTCTATGAGCTGTGAGAACACATCTGCCTCACTCATCAGACAGCCTATAGAACCTTTTGCAGGGTGAGAAGTTAAATGTTCCTCTTCCTCTTCCAAATCACCAATCCCATGCTGGGTGGACTGTTGTTATCGCGATAATCGTCCAAGCAAGGGCAGATTAGGAAGTCCAGGAGGACACGTGTTTTTAACGCCTCTCAAAGGCTTCCCGTTGTGAAGAAACAGGGTCGGGTCCTTTTAGGGCACGTTGTAGGAACAGACATCCGAATAATGGAACTGTTTGATCATTTTCTTGTGAGAAGGTCAACCGTACGGCGCGACACATCAGATTCTGTATAGGGTAAACATGGGAAATGTGTATGCCTCTTCTTCCCCTTTTCTCGTCTCCCTCACACAGACCAGATCTCAAGACTCTTTGCTTCAGATGAAG